>NW_025729181.1:0-47273 GCF_021461385.2 Schistocerca piceifrons
TGTGGACAACCCCCCCTTAGTAAATTGGAAGTCCGCTTACACCTACTGTTAACTGGAAACAAGTGTGGTCAAATGTTAATAGCAGTATTCTGCCGTCCGATGTGTCTGCGTTGTGGTACAAACTAGTCAACAACACACTGCCCACAAATCAGCGTTTAGCCGATATTCAGCTTCTTGCCTCCCCCAACTGTAGCAGATGTGGCATGCCTGACACCAGAGAACACCGTCTGCAATGCGAAGCTGTTTCCGATGTGTGGAGGAATTGCCAGATAATGGTGGCTCTCATCACGCGAACTACTCCGGCGCACGTCTCAGTTGACAGTGTCATTGTACCTGATTTCAAATATTTCCCGCGGCCAAAACATAATACTGCTGTGTGGTTGTTGGGCCACACCGTTTACGCCCTCATTGACCGGCAAATTCACGATGGGCTCACCTTTTTGACTCATATTTGGGACCAATATTGTAAGATCAAAAATAGTAATAAACACAAAAGAATATTTTGCTAATTTTTTATCATCTGCATTGCATCATGCGTATGCGAAACAACTGTAAGATGATTCCGAGCCCCTTTTATTTGTATCAATGGTCTTTCAGTCTCGCAATTGAGATTTGATGATACGCACACTGACCTTATTTGCGTCTTACGCGCAGTTTTATCAAAATTAAGTTTAGATATATAGTTAGTGTTAGCTGGTGAAATATAACCAGTCTCCATTCATTTCTCTATCCTTAGTTATGTGCCAGCCTGTAAACTAGCATACGTAAGACCATTTTGGATAAAAAGTAATAAAATGGACAAAGTTACAGAAAGAGAGTAACTGAGTAATAGGATGAGGTTCCAGTTTTAGTCTTCATTAAAAATAAGAAAAAAAAAAAATAAAAAAAAAAAGAGAAAAAAAAAAGAAAAGAAAAAAAGGAAAGAAAAAAAATAAAAAAAAAAAAAAAAAAAGAAAAAATAAAGAAAGAACAAAAAGAGAAAAAAAAATAAACAAAAAGAAAATAAAAGAAAAAAAAAAGAAAAAAAGAAAAAGAAAAAACAAAAAAAAAAAAATAAAACAAAAAAAAAAAAAAAAAATACACCGGTTCTCGTCCGATCACCGAAGTTAAGCAACATCGGGCCCGGTTAGTACTTGGATGGGTGACCGCCTGGGAACACCGGAGGCTGTTGGCTCCCCTTCATTTTCTCCTTTTTACGCCGCTATCCCTGCCAGCCCTCATTTCATACTACCTTTCTTTGCGACAAACGTGCTTCCTTAAGCATTTTCAACGTGCTAGGAATGCCTTGAAAATAACGAAACACTACGAATCGACAGATGTGATCTGAAATGAGTCAGGGCCACCTACTGTTTCGTAGCAGTGCAAAACTCCACAGAAGGGAAAAAAAAAAAAAAAAATGAAAATAAATGACTGTAATAAACATAACATACGATATTAATGGCCTCAGTTGGAAGAAGAATGTGCCAAGGAAGATTTCTTAAAAGTGCCTGAAGATAACAAAACGGTATGAACCGACAGATATGTTCTGAAATACGTCAGGGCTTATTGTTTTGTAGCAGCGTACGACTGCAAACTTGTAAACAAAATGTATCTTTCGTCGCTAGAAGAGAAGGATGCTTTGGCGACCCTCCTGTGCCTTGTGTCCCCTGTTTTCGCACCTTTGCACAGGTCTACTGGCCGCAAACGGCGTCTCGGACACGCCCGTTAGGCCCACGGCCGTCTCGCAGATGTTTCTCGTGCTTGTGCTGTCATATGGGCCACGACCCGAGCGGCAGCGACAAACGGGACAAGTCGGGACGGAAGGGGAGAGGTGCGAATGCACTGCACAGATCACGCAAATACCTGGACGCGAGCCGCGCGGCGCGTGTGTCAGGTGAGGAAGCTGCCGGGGCCGGGGGCGCCCTCCAGCAGGACACTGCTACACCCCGCACAGCCCCCCGCCGGATAACGGGAACAAGATGCGTCGCCCGCGAGTGTCGGACGCCGCACGCACCAAGCGAAACGAATGACGGGCGGCGCACCGAGCAGCCGCGTGTCTCACGCAAGTGGCGGCGCGGCGCGCCCGCCAGTTCGGCAGACGCCTCCGAGACGCCGGACGCGCACTCGGCGCCGCCTTCGAGGCTCCAGCTGTTGCGGAAGGACGTGCTCTGCGTCAAATGTGTCACCGAAAACTGCGATTGTGTGTGTTGGGAGAAGAGGCAGAGGCGTCTTCTGCCGTGCGGCTACAGTATAAGGGCGCCAACGGCCATACCATGTTGAGTATCGGTGGCCAACATCCCTTATCGTATGTCCTTTGTACGAGACTATATTCTAAATAAAAGCTACGTCCTCCGCACGGCCACGAATCCACACAGGACAGCACGGCAACTCTATATTGAATTGATGGGACAACCCCCCCCTTAGTAAATTGGAAGTCCGCTTACCTACTGTTAACTGGAAACAAGTGTGGTCAAATGTTAATAGCAGTATTCTGCCGTCCGATGTGTCTGCGTTGTGGTACAAACTAGTCAACAACACACTGCCCACAAATCAGCGTTTAGCCGATATTCAGCTTCTTGCCTCCCCCAACTGTAGCAGATGTGGCATGCCTGACACCAGAGAACACCGTCTGCAATGCGAAGCTGTTTCCGATGTGTGGAGGAATTGCCAGATAATGGTGGCTCTCATCACGCGAACTACTCCGGCGCACGTCTCAGTTGACAGTGTCATTGTACCTGATTTCAAATATTTCCCGCGGCCAAAACATAATACTGCTGTGTGGTTGTTGGGCCACACCGTTTACGCCCTCATTGACCGGCAAATTCACGATGGGCTCACCTTTTTGACTCATATTTGGGACCAATATTGTAAGATCAAAAATAGTAATAAACACAAAGAATATTTTGCTAATTTTTTATCATCTGCATTGCATCATGCGTATGCGAAACAACTGTAAGATGATTCCGAGCCCCTTTTATTTGTATCAATGGTCTTTCAGTCTCGCAATTGAGATTTGATGATACGCACACTGACCTTATTTGCGTCTTACGCGCAGTTTTATCAAAATTAAGTTTAGATATATAGTTAGTGTTAGCTGGTGAAATATAACCAGTCTCCATTCATTTCTCTATCCTTAGTTATGTGCCAGCCTGTAAACTAGCATACGTAAGACCATTTTGGATAAAAAGTAATAAAATGGACAAAGTTACAGAAAGAGAGTAACTGAGTAATAGGATGAGGTTCCAGTTTTAGTCTTCATTAAAAATAAGAAAAAAAAAAAAATAAAAAAAAAAAGAAAAAAAAAAGAAAAGAAAAAAGGAAAGAAAAAAATAAAAAAAAAAAAAAAAAAGAAAAAATAAAGAAAGAACAAAAAGAGAAAAAAAAAATAAACAAAAAGAAAAATAAAAGAAAAAAAAAAAGAAAAAAAGAAAAAGAAAAAACAAAAAAAAAATAAAACAAAAAAAAAAAAAAAAATACACCGGTTCTCGTCCGATCACCGAAGTTAAGCAACATCGGGCCCGGTTAGTACTTGGATGGGTGACCGCCTGGGAACACCGGGTGCTGTTGGCTCCCCTTCATTTTCTCCTTTTTACGCCGCTATCCCTGCCAGCCCTCATTTCATACTACCTTTCTTTTGCGACAAACGTGCTTCCTTAAGCATTTTCAACGTGCTAGGAATGCCTTGAAAATAACGAAACACTACGAATCGACAGATGTGATCTGAAATGAGTCAGGGCCACCTACTGTTTCGTAGCAGTGCAAAACTCCACAGAAGGGAAAAAAAAAAAAAAAATGAAAATAAATGACTGTAATAAACATAACATACGATATTAATGGCCTCAGTTGGAAGAAGAATGTGCCAAGGAAGATTTCTTAAAAGTGCCTGAAGATAACAAAACGGTATGAACCGACAGATATGTTCTGAAATACGTCAGGGCTTATTGTTTTGTAGCAGCGTACGACTGCAAACTTGTAAACAAAAATGTATCTTTCGTCGCTAGAAGAGAAGGATGCTTTGGCGACCCTCCTGTTGTGTCCCTGTTTTCGCACCTTTGCACAGGTCTACTGGCCGCAAACGGCGTCTCGGACACGCCCGTTAGGCCCACGGCCGTCTCGCAGATGTTTCTCGTGCTTGTGCTGTCATATGGGCCACGACCCGAGCGGCAGCGACAAACGGGACAAGTCGGGACGGAAGGGGAGAGGTGCGAATGCACTGCACAGATCACGCAAATACCTGGACGCGAGCCGCGCGGCGCGTGTGTCAGGTGAGGAAGCTGCCGGGGCCGGGGGCGCCCCTCCAGCAGGACACTGCTACACCCCGCACAGCCCCCCGCCGATAACGGGGAACAAGATGCGTCGCCCGCGAGTGTCGGACGCCGCACGCACCAAGCGAAACGAATGACGGGCGGGCGCACCGAGCAGCCGCGTGTCTCACGCAAGTGGCGGCTGCGGCGCGCCCGCCAGTTCGGCAGACGCCTCCGAGACGCCGGACGCGCACTCGGCGCCGCCTTCGAGGCTCCAGCTGTTGCGGAAGGACGTGCTCTGCGTCAAATGTGTCACCGAAAACTGCGATTGTGTGTGTTGGGAGAAGAGGCAGAGGCGTCTTCTGCCGTGCGGCTACAGTATAAGGGCGCAACGGCCATACCATGTTGAGTATCGGTGGCCAACATCCCTTATCGTATGTCCCTTTGTACGAGACTATATTCTAAATAAAAAGCTACGTCCTCCGCACGGCCACGAATCCACACAGGACAGCACGGCAACTCTATATTGAATTGATGGGACAACCCCCCCTTAGTAAATTGGAAGTCCGCTTACCTACTGTTAACTGGAAACAAGTGTGGTCAAATGTTAATAGCAGTATTCTGCCGTCCGATGTGTCTGCGTTGTGGTACAAACTAGTCAACAACACACTGCCCACAAATCAGCGTTTAGCCGATATTCAGCTTCTTGCCTCCCCAACTGTAGCAGATGTGGCATGCCTGACACCAGAGAACACCGGTCTGCAATGCGAAGCTGTTTCCGATGTGTGGAGGAATTGCCAGATAATGGTGCTCTCATCACGCGAACTACTCCGGCGCACGTCTCAGTTGACAGTGTCATTGTACCTGATTTCAAATATTTTCCCGCGGCCAAAACATAATACTGCTGTGTGGTTGTTGGGCCACACCGTTTACGCCCTCATTGACCGGCAAATTCACGATGGGCTCACCTTTTTGACTCATATTTGGGACCAATATTGTAAGATCAAAAATAGTAATAAACACAAAGAATATTTTGCTAATTTTTTATCATCTGCATTGCATCATGCGTATGCGAAACAACTGTAAGATGATTCCGAGCCCCTTTTATTTGTATCAATGGTCTTTCAGTCTCGCATTGAGATTTGATGATACGCACACTGACCTTATTTGCGTCTTACGCGCAGTTTTATCAAATTAAGTTTAGATATATAGTTAGTGTAGCTGGTGAAATATAACCAGTCTCCATTCATTTCTCTATCCTTAGTTATGTGCCAGCCTGTAAACTAGCATACGTAAGACCATTTTTGGATAAAAAGTAATAAAATGGACAAAGTTACAGAAAGAGAGTAACTGAGTAATAGGATGAGGTTCCAGTTTTAGTCTTCATTAAAAATAAGAAAAAAAAAAAAAAAAAAAAAGAGAAAAAAAAAGAAAAGAAAAAAAGGAAAGAAAAAAAATAAAAAAAAAAAAAAAAAGAAAAAATAAAGAAAGAACAAAAAGAGAAAAAAAAAATAAACAAAAAGAAAAATAAGAAGAAAAAAAAAAAAGAAAAAAAGAAAAAAGAAAAAACAAAAAAAAAAAATAAAACAAAAAAAAAAAAAAATACACCGGTTCTCGTCCGATCACCGAAGTTAAGCAACATCGGGGCCCGGTTAGTACTTGGATGGGTGACCGCCTGGGAACACCGGAGGCTGTTGGCTCCCCTTCATTTTCTCCTTTTTACGCCGCTATCCCTGCCAGCCCTCATTTCATACTACCTTTCTTTTGCGACAAACGTGCTTCCTTAAGCATTTTCAACGTGCTAGGAATGCCTTGAAAATAACGAAACACTACGAATCGACAGATGTGATCTGAAATGGAGTCAGGGCCACCTACTGTTTCGTAGCAGTGCAAAACTCCACAGAAGGGAGAAAAAAAAAAAAAAAAATGAAAATAAATGACTGTAATAAACATAACATACGATATTAATGGCCTCAGTTGGAAGAAGAATGTGCCAAGGAAGATTTCTTAAAAGTGCCTGAAGATAACAAAACGGTATGAACCGACAGATATGTTCTGAAATACGTCAGGGCTTATTGTTTTTGTAGCAGCGTACGACTGCAAACTTGTAAACAAAAATGTATCTTTCGTCGCTAGAAGAGAAGGATGCTTTGGCGACCCTCCTGTGCCTTGTGTCCCTGTTTTCGCACCTTTGCACAGGTCTACTGGCCGCAAACGGCGTCTCGGACACGCCCGTTAGGCCCACGGCCGTCTCGCAGATGTTTCTCGTGCTTGTGCTGTCATATGGGCCACGACCCGAGCGGCAGCGACAAACGGGACAAGTCGGGACGGAAGGGGAGAGGTGCGAATGCACTGCACAGATCACGCAAATACCTGGACGCGAGCCGCGCGGCGCGTGTGTCAGGTGAGGAAGCTGCCGGGGCCGGGGGCGCCCTCCAGCAGGACACTGCTACACCCCGCACAGCCCCCCGCCGGATAACGGGAACAAGATGCGTCGCCCGCGAGTGTCGGACGCCGCACGCACCAAGCGAAACGAATGACGGGCGGCGCACCGAGCAGCCGCGTGTCTCACGCAAGTGGCGGCGCGGCGCGCCCGCCAGTTCGGCAGACGCCTCCGAGACGCCGGACGCGCACTCGGCGCCGCCTTCGAGGCTCCAGCTGTTGCGGAAGGACGTGCTCTGCGTCAAATGTGTCACCGAAAACTGCGATTGTGTGTGTTGGGAGAAGAGGCAGAGGCGTCTTCTGCCGTGCGGCTACAGTATAAGGGCGCCAACGGCCATACCATGTTGAGTATCGGTGGCCAACAGCCCTTATCGTATGTCCTTTGTACGAGACTATATTCTAAATAAAAGCTACGTCCTCCGCACGGCCACGAATCCACACAGGACAGCACGGCAACTCTATATTGAATTGATGGGACAACCCCCCCTTAGTAAATTGGAAGTCCGCTTACCTACTGTTAACTGGAAACAAGTGTGGTCAAATGTTAATAGCAGTATTCTGCCGTCCGATGTGTCTGCGTTGTGGTACAAACTAGTCAACAACACACTGCCCACAAATCAGCGTTTAGCCGATATTCAGCTTCTTGCCTCCCCCAACTGTAGCAGATGTGGCATGCCTGACACCAGAGAACACCGTCTGCAATGCGAAGCTGTTTCCGATGTGTGGAGGAATTGCCAGATAATGGTGGCTCTCATCACGCGAACTACTCCGGCGCACGTCTCAGTTGACAGTGTCATTGTACCTGATTTCAAATATTTCCCGCGGCCAAAACATAATACTGCTGTGTGGTTGTTGGGCCACACCGTTTACGCCCTCATTGACCGGCAAATTCACGATGGGCTCACCTTTTTGACTCATATTTGGGACCAATATTGTAAGATCAAAAATAGTAATAAACACAAAGAATATTTTGCTAATTTTTTATCATCTGCATTGCATCATGCGTATGCGAAACAACTGTAAGATGATTCCGAGCCCCTTTTATTTGTATCAATGGTCTTTCAGTCTCGCAATTGAGATTTGATGATACGCACACTGACCTTATTTGCGTCTTACGCGCAGTTTTATCAAAATTAAGTTTAGATATATAGTTAGTGTTAGCTGGTGAAATATAACCAGTCTCCATTCATTTCTCTATCCTTAGTTATGTGCCAGCCTGTAAACTAGCATACGTAAGACCATTTTTGGATAAAAAGTAATAAAATGGACAAAGTTACAGAAAGAGAGTAACTGAGTAATAGGATGAGGTTCCAGTTTTAGTCTTCATTAAAAATAAGAAAAAAAAAAAAATAAAAAAAAAAAGAAAAAAAAAAAGAAAAGAAAAAAGGAAAGAAAAAAAATAAAAAAAAAAAAAAAAGAAAAAATAAAGAAAGAACAAAAAGAGAAAAAAAAAATAAACAAAAAGAAAAATAAAAGAAAAAAAAAAGAAAAAAAGAAAAAGAAAAAACAAAAAAAAAAATAAAACAAAAAAAAAAAAAAAAATACACCGGTTCTCGTCCGATCACCGAAGTTAAGCAACATCGGGCCCGGTTAGTACTTGGATGGGTGACCGCCTGGGAACACCGGGTGCTGTTGGCTCCCCTTCATTTTCTCCTTTTTACGCCGCTATCCCTGCCAGCCCTCATTTCATACTACCTTTCTTTTGCGACAAACGTGCTTCCTTAAGCATTTTCAACGTGCTAGGAATGCCTTGAAAATAACGAAACACTACGAATCGACAGATGTGATCTGAAATGAGTCAGGGCCACCTACTGTTTCGTAGCAGTGCAAAACTCCACAGAAGGGAAAAAAAAAAAAAAAATGAAAATAAATGACTGTAATAAACATAACATACGATATTAATGGCCTCAGTTGGAAGAAGAATGTGCCAAGGAAGATTTCTTAAAAGTGCCTGAAGATAACAAAACGGTATGAACCGACAGATATGTTCTGAAATACGTCAGGGCTTATTGTTTTGTAGCAGCGTACGACTGCAAACTTGTAAACAAAAATGTATCTTTCGTCGCTAGAAGAGAAGGATGCTTTGGCGACCCTCCTGTGCCTTGTGTCCCTGTTTTCGCACCTTTGCACAGGTCTACTGGCCGCAAACGGCGTCTCGGACACGCCCGTTAGGCCCACGGCCGTCTCGCAGATGTTTCTCGTGCTTGTGCTGTCATATGGGCCACGACCCGAGCGGCAGCGACAAACGGGACAAGTCGGGACGGAAGGGGAGAGGTGCGAATGCACTGCACAGATCACGCAAATACCTGGACGCGAGCCGCGCGGCGCGTGTGTCAGGTGAGGAAGCTGCCGGGGCCGGGGGCGCCCTCCAGCAGGACACTGCTACACCCCGCACAGCCCCCCGCCGGATAACGGGAACAAGATGCGTCGCCCGCGAGTGTCGGACGCCGCACGCACCAAGCGAAACGAATGACGGGCGGCGCACCGAGCAGCCGCGTGTCTCACGCAAGTGGCGGCGCGGCGCGCCCGCCAGTTCGGCAGACGCCTCCGAGACGCCGGACGCGCACTCGGCGCCGCCTTCGAGGCTCCAGCTGTTGCGGAAGGACGTGCTCTGCGTCAAATGTGTCACCGAAAACTGCGATTGTGTGTGTTGGGAGAAGAGGCAGAGGCGTCTTCTGCCGTGCGGCTACAGTATAAGGGCGCCAACGGCCATACCATGTTGAGTATCGGTGGCCAACATCCCTTATCGTATGTCCTTTGTACGAGACTATATTCTAAATAAAAGCTACGTCCTCCGCACGGCCACGAATCCACACAGGACAGCACGGCAACTCTATATTGAATTGATGGGACAACCCCCCCTTAGTAAATTGGAAGTCCGCTTACCTACTGTTAACTGGAAACAAGTGTGGTCAAATGTTAATAGCAGTATTCTGCCGTCCGATGTGTCTGCGTTGTGGTACAAACTAGTCAACAACACACTGCCCACAAATCAGCGTTTAGCCGATATTCAGCTTCTTGCCTCCCCCAACTGTAGCAGATGTGGCATGCCTGACACCAGAGAACACCGTCTGCAATGCGAAGCTGTTTCCGATGTGTGGAGGAATTGCCAGATAATGGTGGCTCTCATCACGCGAACTACTCCGGCGCACGTCTCAGTTGACAGTGTCATTGTACCTGATTTCAAATATTTCCCGCGGCCAAAACATAATACTGCTGTGTGGTTGTTGGGCCACACCGTTTACGCCCTCATTGACCGGCAAATTCACGATGGGCTCACCTTTTTGACTCATATTTGGGACCAATATTGTAAGATCAAAAATAGTAATAAACACAAAGAATATTTTGCTAATTTTTTATCATCTGCATTGCATCATGCGTATGCGAAACAACTGTAAGATGATTCCGAGCCCCTTTTATTTGTATCAATGGTCTTTCAGTCTCGCAATTGAGATTTGATGATACGCACACTGACCTTATTTGCGTCTTACGCGCAGTTTTATCAAAATTAAGTTTAGATATATAGTTAGTGTTAGCTGGTGAAATATAACCAGTCTCCATTCATTTCTCTATCCTTAGTTATGTGCCAGCCTGTAAACTAGCATACGTAAGACCATTTTTGGATAAAAAGTAATAAAATGGACAAAGTTACAGAAAGAGAGTAACTGAGTAATAGGATGAGGTTCCAGTTTTAGTCTTCATTAAAAATAAGAAAAAAAAAAAAATAAAAAAAAAAAGAAAAAAAAAAAGAAAAGAAAAAAGGAAAGAAAAAAAATAAAAAAAAAAAAAAAAAAGAAAAAATAAAGAAAGAACAAAAAGAGAAAAAAAAAATAAACAAAAAGAAAAATAAAAGAAAAAAAAAAGAAAAAAAGAAAAAGAAAAAACAAAAAAAAAAATAAAACAAAAAAAAAAAAAAAAATACACCGGTTCTCGTCCGATCACCGAAGTTAAGCAACATCGGGCCCGGTTAGTACTTGGATGGGTGACCGCCTGGGAACACCGGGTGCTGTTGGCTCCCCTTCATTTTCTCCTTTTTACGCCGCTATCCCTGCCAGCCCTCATTTCATACTACCTTTCTTTTGCGACAAACGTGCTTCCTTAAGCATTTTCAACGTGCTAGGAATGCCTTGAAAATAACGAAACACTACGAATCGACAGATGTGATCTGAAATGAGTCAGGGCCACCTACTGTTTCGTAGCAGTGCAAAACTCCACAGAAGGGAAAAAAAAAAAAAAAATGAAAATAAATGACTGTAATAAACATAACATACGATATTAATGGCCTCAGTTGGAAGAAGAATGTGCCAAGGAAGATTTCTTAAAAGTGCCTGAAGATAACAAAACGGTATGAACCGACAGATATGTTCTGAAATACGTCAGGGCTTATTGTTTTGTAGCAGCGTACGACTGCAAACTTGTAAACAAAAATGTATCTTTCGTCGCTAGAAGAGAAGGATGCTTTGGCGACCCTCCTGTGCCTTGTGTCCCTGTTTTCGCACCTTTGCACAGGTCTACTGGCCGCAAACGGCGTCTCGGACACGCCCGTTAGGCCCACGGCCGTCTCGCAGATGTTTCTCGTGCTTGTGCTGTCATATGGGCCACGACCCGAGCGGCAGCGACAAACGGGACAAGTCGGGACGGAAGGGGAGAGGTGCGAATGCACTGCACAGATCACGCAAATACCTGGACGCGAGCCGCGCGGCGCGTGTGTCAGGTGAGGAAGCTGCCGGGGCCGGGGGCGCCCTCCAGCAGGACACTGCTACACCCCGCACAGCCCCCCGCCGGATAACGGGAACAAGATGCGTCGCCCGCGAGTGTCGGACGCCGCACGCACCAAGCGAAACGAATGACGGGCGGCGCACCGAGCAGCCGCGTGTCTCACGCAAGTGGCGGCGCGGCGCGCCCGCCAGTTCGGCAGACGCCTCCGAGACGCCGGACGCGCACTCGGCGCCGCCTTCGAGGCTCCAGCTGTTGCGGAAGGACGTGCTCTGCGTCAAATGTGTCACCGAAAACTGCGATTGTGTGTGTTGGGAGAAGAGGCAGAGGCGTCTTCTGCCGTGCGGCTACAGTATAAGGGCGCCAACGGCCATACCATGTTGAGTATCGGTGGCCAACATCCCTTATCGTATGTCCTTTGTACGAGACTATATTCTAAATAAAAGCTACGTCCTCCGCACGGCCACGAATCCACACAGGACAGCACGGCAACTCTATATTGAATTGATGGGACAACCCCCCCTTAGTAAATTGGAAGTCCGCTTACCTACTGTTAACTGGAAACAAGTGTGGTCAAATGTTAATAGCAGTATTCTGCCGTCCGATGTGTCTGCGTTGTGGTACAAACTAGTCAACAACACACTGCCCACAAATCAGCGTTTAGCCGATATTCAGCTTCTTGCCTCCCCCAACTGTAGCAGATGTGGCATGCCTGACACCAGAGAACACCGTCTGCAATGCGAAGCTGTTTCCGATGTGTGGAGGAATTGCCAGATAATGGTGGCTCTCATCACGCGAACTACTCCGGCGCACGTCTCAGTTGACAGTGTCATTGTACCTGATTTCAAATATTTCCCGCGGCCAAAACATAATACTGCTGTGTGGTTGTTGGGCCACACCGTTTACGCCCTCATTGACCGGCAAATTCACGATGGGCTCACCTTTTTGACTCATATTTGGGACCAATATTGTAAGATCAAAAATAGTAATAAACACAAAGAATATTTTGCTAATTTTTTATCATCTGCATTGCATCATGCGTATGCGAAACAACTGTAAGATGATTCCGAGCCCCTTTTATTTGTATCAATGGTCTTTCAGTCTCGCAATTGAGATTTGATGATACGCACACTGACCTTATTTGCGTCTTACGCGCAGTTTTATCAAAATTAAGTTTAGATATATAGTTAGTGTTAGCTGGTGAAATATAACCAGTCTCCATTCATTTCTCTATCCTTAGTTATGTGCCAGCCTGTAAACTAGCATACGTAAGACCATTTTTGGATAAAAAGTAATAAAATGGACAAAGTTACAGAAAGAGAGTAACTGAGTAATAGGATGAGGTTCCAGTTTTAGTCTTCATTAAAAATAAGAAAAAAAAAAAAATAAAAAAAAAAAGAGAAAAAAAAAAGAAAAGAAAAAAAGGAAAGAAAAAAAATAAAAAAAAAAAAAAAAAAAAGAAAAAATAAAGAAAGAACAAAAAGAGAAAAAAAAAATAAACAAAAAGAAAAATAAAAGAAAAAAAAAAGAAAAAAAGAAAAAGAAAAAACAAAAAAAAAAAAAATAAAACAAAAAAAAAAAAAAAATACACCGGTTCTCGTCCGATCACCGAAGTTAAGCAACATCGGGCCCGGTTAGTACTTGGATGGGTGACCGCCTGGGAACACCGGAGGCTGTTGGCTCCCCTTCATTTTCTCCTTTTTACGCCGCTATCCCTGCCAGCCCTCATTTCATACTACCTTTCTTTTGCGACAAACGTGCTTCCTTAAGCATTTTCAACGTGCTAGGAATGCCTTGAAAATAACGAAACACTACGAATCGACAGATGTGATCTGAAATGAGTCAGGGCCACCTACTGTTTCGTAGCAGTGCAAAACTCCACAGAAGGGAAAAAAAAAAAAAAAATGAAAATAAATGACTGTAATAAACATAACATACGATATTAATGGCCTCAGTTGGAAGAAGAATGTGCCAAGGAAGATTTCTTAAAAGTGCCTGAAGATAACAAAACGGTATGAACCGACAGATATGTTCTGAAATACGTCAGGGCTTATTGTTTTGTAGCAGCGTACGACTGCAAACTTGTAAACAAAAATGTATCTTTCGTCGCTAGAAGAGAAGGATGCTTTGGCGACCCTCCTGTGCCTTGTGTCCCTGTTTTCGCACCTTTGCACAGGTCTACTGGCCGCAAACGGCGTCTCGGACACGCCCGTTAGGCCCACGGCCGTCTCGCAGATGTTTCTCGTGCTTGTGCTGTCATATGGGCCACGACCCGAGCGGCAGCGACAAACGGGACAAGTCGGGACGGAAGGGGAGAGGTGCGAATGCACTGCACAGATCACGCAAATACCTGGACGCGAGCCGCGCGGCGCGTGTGTCAGGTGAGGAAGCTGCCGGGGCCGGGGGCGCCCTCCAGCAGGACACTGCTACACCCCGCACAGCCCCCCGCCGGATAACGGGAACAAGATGCGTCGCCCGCGAGTGTCGGACGCCGCACGCACCAAGCGAAACGAATGACGGGCGGCGCACCGAGCAGCCGCGTGTCTCACGCAAGTGGCGGCGCGGCGCGCCCGCCAGTTCGGCAGACGCCTCCGAGACGCCGGACGCGCACTCGGCGCCGCCTTCGAGGCTCCAGCTGTTGCGGAAGGACGTGCTCTGCGTCAAATGTGTCACCGAAAACTGCGATTGTGTGTGTTGGGAGAAGAGGCAGAGGCGTCTTCTGCCGTGCGGCTACAGTATAAGGGCGCCAACGGCCATACCATGTTGAGTATCGGTGGCCAACATCCCTTATCGTATGTCCTTTGTACGAGACTATATTCTAAATAAAAGCTACGTCCTCCGCACGGCCACGAATCCACACAGGACAGCACGGCAACTCTATATTGAATTGATGGGACAACCCCCCCTTAGTAAATTGGAAGTCCGCTTACCTACTGTTAACTGGAAACAAGTGTGGTCAAATGTTAATAGCAGTATTCTGCCGTCCGATGTGTCTGCGTTGTGGTACAAACTAGTCAACAACACACTGCCCACAAATCAGCGTTTAGCCGATATTCAGCTTCTTGCCTCCCCCAACTGTAGCAGATGTGGCATGCCTGACACCAGAGAACACCGTCTGCAATGCGAAGCTGTTTCCGATGTGTGGAGGAATTGCCAGATAATGGTGGCTCTCATCACGCGAACTACTCCGGCGCACGTCTCAGTTGACAGTGTCATTGTACCTGATTTCAAATATTTCCCGCGGCCAAAACATAATACTGCTGTGTGGTTGTTGGGCCACACCGTTTACGCCCTCATTGACCGGCAAATTCACGATGGGCTCACCTTTTTGACTCATATTTGGGACCAATATTGTAAGATCAAAAATAGTAATAAACACAAAGAATATTTTGCTAATTTTTTATCATCTGCATTGCATCATGCGTATGCGAAACAACTGTAAGATGATTCCGAGCCCCTTTTATTTGTATCAATGGTCTTTCAGTCTCGCAATTGAGATTTGATGATACGCACACTGACCTTATTTGCGTCTTACGCGCAGTTTTATCAAAATTAAGTTTAGATATATAGTTAGTGTTAGCTGGTGAAATATAACCAGTCTCCATTCATTTCTCTATCCTTAGTTATGTGCCAGCCTGTAAACTAGCATACGTAAGACCATTTTTGGATAAAAAGTAATAAAATGGACAAAGTTACAGAAAGAGAGTAACTGAGTAATAGGATGAGGTTCCAGTTTTAGTCTTCATTAAAAATAAGAAAAAAAAAAAAATAAAAAAAAAAAGAAAAAAAAAAAGAAAAGAAAAAAGGAAAGAAAAAAAATAAAAAAAAAAAAAAAAAAGAAAAAATAAAGAAAGAACAAAAAGAGAAAAAAAAATAAACAAAAAGAAAAATAAAAGAAAAAAAAAAGAAAAAAAGAAAAAGAAAAAACAAAAAAAAAAATAAAACAAAAAAAAAAAAAAAAATACACCGGTTCTCGTCCGATCACCGAAGTTAAGCAACATCGGGCCCGGTTAGTACTTGGATGGGTGACCGCCTGGGAACACCGGGTGCTGTTGGCTCCCCTTCATTTTCTCCTTTTTACGCCGCTATCCCTGCCAGCCCTCATTTCATACTACCTTTCTTTTGCGACAAACGTGCTTCCTTAAGCATTTTCAACGTGCTAGGAATGCCTTGAAAATAACGAAACACTACGAATCGACAGATGTGATCTGAAATGAGTCAGGGCCACCTACTGTTTCGTAGCAGTGCAAAACTCCACAGAAGGGAAAAAAAAAAAAAAAATGAAAATAAATGACTGTAATAAACATAACATACGATATTAATGGCCTCAGTTGGAAGAAGAATGTGCCAAGGAAGATTTCTTAAAAGTGCCTGAAGATAACAAAACGGTATGAACCGACAGATATGTTCTGAAATACGTCAGGGCTTATTGTTTTGTAGCAGCGTACGACTGCAAACTTGTAAACAAAAATGTATCTTTCGTCGCTAGAAGAGAAGGATGCTTTGGCGACCCTCCTGTGCCTTGTGTCCCTGTTTTCGCACCTTTGCACAGGTCTACTGGCCGCAAACGGCGTCTCGGACACGCCCGTTAGGCCCACGGCCGTCTCGCAGATGTTTCTCGTGCTTGTGCTGTCATATGGGCCACGACCCGAGCGGCAGCGACAAACGGGACAAGTCGGGACGGAAGGGGAGAGGTGCGAATGCACTGCACAGATCACGCAAATACCTGGACGCGAGCCGCGCGGCGCGTGTGTCAGGTGAGGAAGCTGCCGGGGCCGGGGGCGCCCTCCAGCAGGACACTGCTACACCCCGCACAGCCCCCCGCCGGATAACGGGAACAAGATGCGTCGCCCGCGAGTGTCGGACGCCGCACGCACCAAGCGAAACGAATGACGGGCGGCGCACCGAGCAGCCGCGTGTCTCACGCAAGTGGCGGCGCGGCGCGCCCGCCAGTTCGGCAGACGCCTCCGAGACGCCGGACGCGCACTCGGCGCCGCCTTCGAGGCTCCAGCTGTTGCGGAAGGACGTGCTCTGCGTCAAATGTGTCACCGAAAACTGCGATTGTGTGTGTTGGGAGAAGAGGCAGAGGCGTCTTCTGCCGTGCGGCTACAGTATAAGGGCGCCAACGGCCATACCATGTTGAGTATCGGTGGCCAACATCCCTTATCGTATGTCCTTTGTACGAGACTATATTCTAAATAAAAGCTACGTCCTCCGCACGGCCACGAATCCACACAGGACAGCACGGCAACTCTATATTGAATTGATGGGACAACCCCCCCTTAGTAAATTGGAAGTCCGCTTACCTACTGTTAACTGGAAACAAGTGTGGTCAAATGTTAATAGCAGTATTCTGCCGTCCGATGTGTCTGCGTTGTGGTACAAACTAGTCAACAACACACTGCCCACAAATCAGCGTTTAGCCGATATTCAGCTTCTTGCCTCCCCCAACTGTAGCAGATGTGGCATGCCTGACACCAGAGAACACCGTCTGCAATGCGAAGCTGTTTCCGATGTGTGGAGGAATTGCCAGATAATGGTGGCTCTCATCACGCGAACTACTCCGGCGCACGTCTCAGTTGACAGTGTCATTGTACCTGATTTCAAATATTTCCCGCGGCCAAAACATAATACTGCTGTGTGGTTGTTGGGCCACACCGTTTACGCCCTCATTGACCGGCAAATTCACGATGGGCTCACCTTTTTGACTCATATTTGGGACCAATATTGTAAGATCAAAAATAGTAATAAACACAAAGAATATTTTGCTAATTTTTTATCATCTGCATTGCATCATGCGTATGCGAAACAACTGTAAGATGATTCCGAGCCCCTTTTATTTGTATCAATGGTCTTTCAGTCTCGCAATTGAGATTTGATGATACGCACACTGACCTTATTTGCGTCTTACGCGCAGTTTTATCAAAATTAAGTTTAGATATATAGTTAGTGTTAGCTGGTGAAATATAACCAGTCTCCATTCATTTCTCTATCCTTAGTTATGTGCCAGCCTGTAAACTAGCATACGTAAGACCATTTTTGGATAAAAAGTAATAAAATGGACAAAGTTACAGAAAGAGAGTAACTGAGTAATAGGATGAGGTTCCAGTTTTAGTCTTCATTAAAAATAAGAAAAAAAAAAAAATAAAAAAAAAAAGAAAAAAAAAAAGAAAAGAAAAAAGGAAAGAAAAAAAATAAAAAAAAAAAAAAAAAAGAAAAAATAAAGAAAGAACAAAAAGAGAAAAAAAAATAAACAAAAAGAAAAATAAAAGAAAAAAAAAAGAAAAAAAGAAAAAGAAAAAACAAAAAAAAAAATAAAACAAAAAAAAAAAAAAAAATACACCGGTTCTCGTCCGATCACCGAAGTTAAGCAACATCGGGCCCGGTTAGTACTTGGATGGGTGACCGCCTGGGAACACCGGGTGCTGTTGGCTCCCCTTCATTTTCTCCTTTTTACGCCGCTATCCCTGCCAGCCCTCATTTCATACTACCTTTCTTTTGCGACAAACGTGCTTCCTTAAGCATTTTCAACGTGCTAGGAATGCCTTGAAAATAACGAAACACTACGAATCGACAGATGTGATCTGAAATGAGTCAGGGCCACCTACTGTTTCGTAGCAGTGCAAAACTCCACAGAAGGGAAAAAAAAAAAAAAAATGAAAATAAATGACTGTAATAAACATAACATACGATATTAATGGCCTCAGTTGGAAGAAGAATGTGCCAAGGAAGATTTCTTAAAAGTGCCTGAAGATAACAAAACGGTATGAACCGACAGATATGTTCTGAAATACGTCAGGGCTTATTGTTTTGTAGCAGCGTACGACTGCAAACTTGTAAACAAAAATGTATCTTTCGTCGCTAGAAGAGAAGGATGCTTTGGCGACCCTCCTGTGCCTTGTGTCCCTGTTTTCGCACCTTTGCACAGGTCTACTGGCCGCAAACGGCGTCTCGGACACGCCCGTTAGGCCCACGGCCGTCTCGCAGATGTTTCTCGTGCTTGTGCTGTCATATGGGCCACGACCCGAGCGGCAGCGAGCGGCAGTCGAGCAAAGTCGGGACAAGTCGGGACGGAAGGGGAGAGGTGCGAATGCACTGCACAGATCACGCAAATACCTGGACGCGAGCCGCGCGGCGCGTGTGTCAGGTGAGGAAGCTGCCGGGGCCGGGGGCGCCCTCCAGCAGGACACTGCTACACCCCGCACAGCCCCCCGCCGGATAACGGGAACAAGATGCGTCGCCCGCGAGTGTCGGACGCCGCACGCACCAAGCGAAACGAATGACGGGCGGCGCACCGAGCAGCCGCGTGTCTCACGCAAGTGGCGGCGCGGCGCGCCCGCCAGTTCGGCAGACGCCTCCGAGACGCCGGACGCGCACTCGGCGCCGCCTTCGAGGCTCCAGCTGTTGCGGAAGGACGTGCTCTGCGTCAAATGTGTCACCGAAAACTGCGATTGTGTGTGTTGGGAGAAGAGGCAGAGGCGTCTTCTGCCGTGCGGCTACAGTATAAGGGCGCCAACGGCCATACCATGTTGAGTATCGGTGGCCAACATCCCTTATCGTATGTCCTTTGTACGAGACTATATTCTAAATAAAAGCTACGTCCTCCGCACGGCCACGAATCCACACAGGACAGCACGGCAACTCTATATTGAATTGATGGGACAACCCCCCCTTAGTAAATTGGAAGTCCGCTTACCTACTGTTAACTGGAAACAAGTGTGGTCAAATGTTAATAGCAGTATTCTGCCGTCCGATGTGTCTGCGTTGTGGTACAAACTAGTCAACAACACACTGCCCACAAATCAGCGTTTAGCCGATATTCAGCTTCTTGCCTCCCCCAACTGTAGCAGGTGTGGCGTGCCTGACACCAGAGAACACCGTCTGCAATGCGAAGCTGTTTCCGATGTGTGGAGGAATTGCCAGATAATGGTGGCTCTCATCACGCGAACTACTCCGGCGCACGTCTCAGTTGACAGTGTCATTGTACCTGATTTCAAATATTTCCCGCGGCCAAAACATAATACTGCTGTGTGGTTGTTGGGCCACACCGTTTACGCCCTCATTGACCGGCAAATTCACGATGGGCTCACCTTTTTGACTCATATTTGGGACCAATATTGTAAGATCAAAAATAGTAATAAACACAAAGAATATTTTGCTAATTTTTTATCATCTGCATTGCATCATGCGTATGCGAAACAACTGTAAGATGATTCCGAGCCCCTTTTATTTGTATCAATGGTCTTTCAGTCTCGCAATTGAGATTTGATGATACGCACACTGACCTTATTTGCGTCTTACGCGCAGTTTTATCAAAATTAAGTTTAGATATATAGTTAGTGTTAGCTGGTGAAATATAACCAGTCTCCATTCATTTCTCTATCCTTAGTTATGTGCCAGCCTGTAAACTAGCATACGTAAGACCATTTTTGGATAAAAAGTAATAAAATGGACAAAGTTACAGAAAGAGAGTAACTGAGTAATAGGATGAGGTTCCAGTTTTAGTCTTCATTAAAAATAAGAAAAAAAAAAAAATAAAAAAAAAAAGAGAAAAAAAAAAGAAAAGAAAAAAAGGAAAGAAAAAAAATAAAAAAAAAAAAAAAAAAAAGAAAAAATAAAGAAAGAACAAAAAGAGAAAAAAAAAATAAACAAAAAGAAAAATAAAAGAAAAAAAAAAGAAAAAAAGAAAAAGAAAAAACAAAAAAAAAAAAAAATAAAACAAAAAAAAAAAAAAATACACCGGTTCTCGTCCGATCACCGAAGTTAAGCAACATCGGGCCCGGTTAGTACTTGGATGGGTGACCGCCTGGGAACACCGGAGGCTGTTGGCTCCCCTTCATTTTCTCCTTTTTACGCCGCTATCCCTGCCAGCCCTCATTTCATACTACCTTTCTTTTGCGACAAACGTGCTTCCTTAAGCATTTTCAACGTGCTAGGAATGCCTTGAAAATAACGAAACACTACGAATCGACAGATGTGATCTGAAATGAGTCAGGGCCACCTACTGTTTCGTAGCAGTGCAAAACTCCACAGAAGGGAAAAAAAAAAAAAAAATGAAAATAAATGACTGTAATAAACATAACATACGATATTAATGGCCTCAGTTGGAAGAAGAATGTGCCAAGGAAGATTTCTTAAAAGTGCCTGAAGATAACAAAACGGTATGAACCGACAGATATGTTCTGAAATACGTCAGGGCTTATTGTTTTGTAGCAGCGTACGACTGCAAACTTGTAAACAAAAATGTATCTTTCGTCGCTAGAAGAGAAGGATGCTTTGGCGACCCTCCTGTGCCTTGTGTCCCTGTTTTCGCACCTTTGCACAGGTCTACTGGCCGCAAACGGCGTCTCGGACACGCCCGTTAGGCCCACGGCCGTCTCGCAGATGTTTCTCGTGCTTGTGCTGTCATATGGGCCACGACCCGAGCGGCAGCGACAAACGGGACAAGTCGGGACGGAAGGGGAGAGGTGCGAATGCACTGCACAGATCACGCAAATACCTGGACGCGAGCCGCGCGGCGCGTGTGTCAGGTGAGGAAGCTGCCGGGGCCGGGGGCGCCCTCCAGCAGGACACTGCTACACCCCGCACAGCCCCCCGCCGGATAACGGGAACAAGATGCGTCGCCCGCGAGTGTCGGACGCCGCACGCACCAAGCGAAACGAATGACGGGCGGCGCACCGAGCAGCCGCGTGTCTCACGCAAGTGGCGGCGCGGCGCGCCCGCCAGTTCGGCAGACGCCTCCGAGACGCCGGACGCGCACTCGGCGCCGCCTTCGAGGCTCCAGCTGTTGCGGAAGGACGTGCTCTGCGTCAAATGTGTCACCGAAAACTGCGATTGTGTGTGTTGGGAGAAGAGGCAGAGGCGTCTTCTGCCGTGCGGCTACAGTATAAGGGCGCCAACGGCCATACCATGTTGAGTATCGGTGGCCAACATCCCTTATCGTATGTCCTTTGTACGAGACTATATTCTAAATAAAAGCTACGTCCTCCGCACGGCCACGAATCCACACAGGACAGCACGGCAACTCTATATTGAATTGATGGGACAACCCCCCCTTAGTAAATTGGAAGTCCGCTTACCTACTGTTAACTGGAAACAAGTGTGGTCAAATGTTAATAGCAGTATTCTGCCGTCCGATGTGTCTGCGTTGTGGTACAAACTAGTCAACAACACACTGCCCACAAATCAGCGTTTAGCCGATATTCAGCTTCTTGCCTCCCCCAACTGTAGCAGATGTGGCATGCCTGACACCAGAGAACACCGTCTGCAATGCGAAGCTGTTTCCGATGTGTGGAGGAATTGCCAGATAATGGTGGCTCTCATCACGCGAACTACTCCGGCGCACGTCTCAGTTGACAGTGTCATTGTACCTGATTTCAAATATTTCCCGCGGCCAAAACATAATACTGCTGTGTGGTTGTTGGGCCACACCGTTTACGCCCTCATTGACCGGCAAATTCACGATGGGCTCACCTTTTTGACTCATATTTGGGACCAATATTGTAAGATCAAAAATAGTAATAAACACAAAGAATATTTTGCTAATTTTTTATCATCTGCATTGCATCATGCGTATGCGAAACAACTGTAAGATGATTCCGAGCCCCTTTTATTTGTATCAATGGTCTTTCAGTCTCGCAATTGAGATTTGATGATACGCACACTGACCTTATTTGCGTCTTACGCGCAGTTTTATCAAAATTAAGTTTAGATATATAGTTAGTGTTAGCTGGTGAAATATAACCAGTCTCCATTCATTTCTCTATCCTTAGTTATGTGCCAGCCTGTAAACTAGCATACGTAAGACCATTTTTGGATAAAAAGTAATAAAATGGACAAAGTTACAGAAAGAGAGTAACTGAGTAATAGGATGAGGTTCCAGTTTTAGTCTTCATTAAAAATAAGAAAAAAAAAAAAATAAAAAAAAAAAGAGAAAAAAAAAAGAAAAGAAAAAAAGGAAAGAAAAAAAATAAAAAAAAAAAAAAAAAAAAGAAAAAATAAAGAAAGAACAAAAAGAGAAAAAAAAAATAAACAAAAAGAAAAATAAAAGAAAAAAAAAAGAAAAAAAGAAAAAGAAAAAACAAAAAAAAAAAAAATAAAACAAAAAAAAAAAAAAAATACACCGGTTCTCGTCCGATCACCGAAGTTAAGCAACATCGGGCCCGGTTAGTACTTGGATGGGTGACCGCCTGGGAACACCGGAGGCTGTTGGCTCCCCTTCATTTTCTCCTTTTTACGCCGCTATCCCTGCCAGCCCTCATTTCATACTACCTTTCTTTTGCGACAAACGTGCTTCCTTAAGCATTTTCAACGTGCTAGGAATGCCTTGAAAATAACGAAACACTACGAATCGACAGATGTGATCTGAAATGAGTCAGGGCCACCTACTGTTTCGTAGCAGTGCAAAACTCCACAGAAGGGAAAAAAAAAAAAAAAAATGAAAATAAATGACTGTAATAAACATAACATACGATATTAATGGCCTCAGTTGGAAGAAGAATGTGCCAAGGAAGATTTCTTAAAAGTGCCTGAAGATAACAAAACGGTATGAACCGACAGATATGTTCTGAAATACGTCAGGGCTTATTGTTTTGTAGCAGCGTACGACTGCAAACTTGTAAACAAAAATGTATCTTTCGTCGCTAGAAGAGAAGGATGCTTTGGCGACCCTCCTGTGCCTTGTGTCCCTGTTTTCGCACCTTTGCACAGGTCTACTGGCCGCAAACGGCGTCTCGGACACGCCCGTTAGGCCCACGGCCGTCTCGCAGATGTTTCTCGTGCTTGTGCTGTCATATGGGCCACGACCCGAGCGGCAGCGACAAACGGGACAAGTCGGGACGGAAGGGGAGAGGTGCGAATGCACTGCACAGATCACGCAAATACCTGGACGCGAGCCGCGCGGCGCGTGTGTCAGGTGAGGAAGCTGCCGGGGCCGGGGGCGCCCTCCAGCAGGACACTGCTACACCCCGCACAGCCCCCCGCCGGATAACGGGAACAAGATGCGTCGCCCGCGAGTGTCGGACGCCGCACGCACCAAGCGAAACGAATGACGGGCGGCGCACCGAGCAGCCGCGTGTCTCACGCAAGTGGCGGCGCGGCGCGCCCGCCAGTTCGGCAGACGCCTCCGAGACGCCGGACGCGCACTCGGCGCCGCCTTCGAGGCTCCAGCTGTTGCGGAAGGACGTGCTCTGCGTCAAATGTGTCACCGAAAACTGCGATTGTGTGTGTTGGGAGAAGAGGCAGAGGCGTCTTCTGCCGTGCGGCTACAGTATAAGGGCGCCAACGGCCATACCATGTTGAGTATCGGTGGCCAACATCCCTTATCGTATGTCCTTTGTACGAGACTATATTCTAAATAAAAGCTACGTCCTCCGCACGGCCACGAATCCACACAGGACAGCACGGCAACTCTATATTGAATTGATGGGACAACCCCCCCTTAGTAAATTGGAAGTCCGCTTACCTACTGTTAACTGGAAACAAGTGTGGTCAAATGTTAATAGCAGTATTCTGCCGTCCGATGTGTCTGCGTTGTGGTACAAACTAGTCAACAACACACTGCCCACAAATCAGCGTTTAGCCGATATTCAGCTTCTTGCCTCCCCCAACTGTAGCAGATGTGGCATGCCTGACACCAGAGAACACCGTCTGCAATGCGAAGCTGTTTCCGATGTGTGGAGGAATTGCCAGATAATGGTGGCTCTCATCACGCGAACTACTCCGGCGCACGTCTCAGTTGACAGTGTCATTGTACCTGATTTCAAATATTTCCCGCGGCCAAAACATAATACTGCTGTGTGGTTGTTGGGCCACACCGTTTACGCCCTCATTGACCGGCAAATTCACGATGGGCTCACCTTTTTGACTCATATTTGGGACCAATATTGTAAGATCAAAAATAGTAATAAACACAAAGAATATTTTGCTAATTTTTTATCATCTGCATTGCATCATGCGTATGCGAAACAACTGTAAGATGATTCCGAGCCCCTTTTATTTGTATCAATGGTCTTTCAGTCTCGCAATTGAGATTTGATGATACGCACACTGACCTTATTTGCGTCTTACGCGCAGTTTTATCAAAATTAAGTTTAGATATATAGTTAGTGTTAGCTGGTGAAATATAACCAGTCTCCATTCATTTCTCTATCCTTAGTTATGTGCCAGCCTGTAAACTAGCATACGTAAGACCATTTTTGGATAAAAAGTAATAAAATGGACAAAGTTACAGAAAGAGAGTAACTGAGTAATAGGATGAGGTTCCAGTTTTAGTCTTCATTAAAAATAAGAAAAAAAAAAAAATAAAAAAAAAAAGAAAAAAAAAAAGAAAAGAAAAAAGGAAAGAAAAAAAATAAAAAAAAAAAAAAAAAAAGAAAAAATAAAGAAAGAACAAAAAGAGAAAAAAAAATAAACAAAAAGAAAAATAAAAGAAAAAAAAAAGAAAAAAAGAAAAAGAAAAAACAAAAAAAAAAATAAAACAAAAAAAAAAAAAAATACACCGGTTCTCGTCCGATCACCGAAGTTAAGCAACATCGGGCCCGGTTAGTACTTGGATGGGTGACCGCCTGGGAACACCGGGTGCTGTTGGCTCCCCTTCATTTTCTCCTTTTTACGCCGCTATCCCTGCCAGCCCTCATTTCATACTACCTTTCTTTTGCGACAAACGTGCTTCCTTAAGCATTTTCAACGTGCTAGGAATGCCTTGAAAATAACGAAACACTACGAATCGACAGATGTGATCTGAAATGAGTCAGGGCCACCTACTGTTTCGTAGCAGTGCAAAACTCCACAGAAGGGAAAAAAAAAAAAAAATGAAAATAAATGACTGTAATAAACATAACATACGATATTAATGGCCTCAGTTGGAAGAAGAATGTGCCAAGGAAGATTTCTTAAAAGTGCCTGAAGATAACAAAACGGTATGAACCGACAGATATGTTCTGAAATACGTCAGGGCTTATTGTTTTGTAGCAGCGTACGACTGCAAACTTGTAAACAAAAATGTATCTTTCGTCGCTAGAAGAGAAGGATGCTTTGGCGACCCTCCTGTGCCTTGTGTCCCTGTTTTCGCACCTTTGCACAGGTCTACTGGCCGCAAACGGCGTCTCGGACACGCCCGTTAGGCCCACGGCCGTCTCGCAGATGTTTCTCGTGCTTGTGCTGTCATATGGGCCACGACCCGAGCGGCAGCGAGCGGCAGTCGAGCAAAGTCGGGACAAGTCGGGACGGAAGGGGAGAGGTGCGAATGCACTGCACAGATCACGCAAATACCTGGACGCGAGCCGCGCGGCGCGTGTGTCAGGTGAGGAAGCTGCCGGGGCCGGGGGCGCCCTCCAGCAGGACACTGCTACACCCCGCACAGCCCCCCGCCGGATAACGGGAACAAGATGCGTCGCCCGCGAGTGTCGGACGCCGCACGCACCAAGCGAAACGAATGACGGGCGGCGCACCGAGCAGCCGCGTGTCTCACGCAAGTGGCGGCGCGGCGCGCCCGCCAGTTCGGCAGACGCCTCCGAGACGCCGGACGCGCACTCGGCGCCGCCTTCGAGGCTCCAGCTGTTGCGGAAGGACGTGCTCTGCGTCAAATGTGTCACCGAAAACTGCGATTGTGTGTGTTGGGAGAAGAGGCAGAGGCGTCTTCTGCCGTGCGGCTACAGTATAAGGGCGCCAACGGCCATACCATGTTGAGTATCGGTGGCCAACATCCCTTATCGTATGTCCTTTGTACGAGACTATATTCTAAATAAAAGCTACGTCCTCCGCACGGCCACGAATCCACACAGGACAGCACGGCAACTCTATATTGAATTGATGGGACAACCCCCCCTTAGTAAATTGGAAGTCCGCTTACCTACTGTTAACTGGAAACAAGTGTGGTCAAATGTTAATAGCAGTATTCTGCCGTCCGATGTGTCTGCGTTGTGGTACAAACTAGTCAACAACACACTGCCCACAAATCAGCGTTTAGCCGATATTCAGCTTCTTGCCTCCCCCAACTGTAGCAGATGTGGCATGCCTGACACCAGAGAACACCGTCTGCAATGCGAAGCTGTTTCCGATGTGTGGAGGAATTGCCAGATAATGGTGGCTCTCATCACGCGAACTACTCCGGCGCACGTCTCAGTTGACAGTGTCATTGTACCTGATTTCAAATATTTCCCGCGGCCAAAACATAATACTGCTGTGTGGTTGTTGGGCCACACCGTTTACGCCCTCATTGACCGGCAAATTCACGATGGGCTCACCTTTTTGACTCATATTTGGGACCAATATTGTAAGATCAAAAATAGTAATAAACACAAAGAATATTTTGCTAATTTTTTATCATCTGCATTGCATCATGCGTATGCGAAACAACTGTAAGATGATTCCGAGCCCCTTTTATTTGTATCAATGGTCTTTCAGTCTCGCAATTGAGATTTGATGATACGCACACTGACCTTATTTGCGTCTTACGCGCAGTTTTATCAAAATTAAGTTTAGATATATAGTTAGTGTTAGCTGGTGAAATATAACCAGTCTCCATTCATTTCTCTATCCTTAGTTATGTGCCAGCCTGTAAACTAGCATACGTAAGACCATTTTTGGATAAAAAGTAATAAAATGGACAAAGTTACAGAAAGAGAGTAACTGAGTAATAGGATGAGGTTCCAGTTTTAGTCTTCATTAAAAATAAGAAAAAAAAAAAAATAAAAAAAAAAAGAGAAAAAAAAAAGAAAAGAAAAAAAGGAAAGAAAAAAAATAAAAAAAAAAAAAAAAAAAAGAAAAAATAAAGAAAGAACAAAAAGAGAAAAAAAAAATAAACAAAAAGAAAAATAAAAGAAAAAAAAAAGAAAAAAAGAAAAAGAAAAAACAAAAAAAAAAAAAATAAAACAAAAAAAAAAAAAAAATACACCGGTTCTCGTCCGATCACCGAAGTTAAGCAACATCGGGCCCGGTTAGTACTTGGATGGGTGACCGCCTGGGAACACCGGAGGCTGTTGGCTCCCCTTCATTTTCTCCTTTTTACGCCGCTATCCCTGCCAGCCCTCATTTCATACTACCTTTCTTTTGCGACAAACGTGCTTCCTTAAGCATTTTCAACGTGCTAGGAATGCCTTGAAAATAACGAAACACTACGAATCGACAGATGTGATCTGAAATGAGTCAGGGCCACCTACTGTTTCGTAGCAGTGCAAAACTCCACAGAAGGGAAAAAAAAAAAAAAAAATGAAAATAAATGACTGTAATAAACATAACATACGATATTAATGGCCTCAGTTGGAAGAAGAATGTGCCAAGGAAGATTTCTTAAAAGTGCCTGAAGATAACAAAACGGTATGAACCGACAGATATGTTCTGAAATACGTCAGGGCTTATTGTTTTGTAGCAGCGTACGACTGCAAACTTGTAAACAAAAATGTATCTTTCGTCGCTAGAAGAGAAGGATGCTTTGGCGACCCTCCTGTGCCTTGTGTCCCTGTTTTCGCACCTTTGCACAGGTCTACTGGCCGCAAACGGCGTCTCGGACACGCCCGTTAGGCCCACGGCCGTCTCGCAGATGTTTCTCGTGCTTGTGCTGTCATATGGGCCACGACCCGAGCGGCAGCGACAAACGGGACAAGTCGGGACGGAAGGGGAGAGGTGCGAATGCACTGCACAGATCACGCAAATACCTGGACGCGAGCCGCGCGGCGCGTGTGTCAGGTGAGGAAGCTGCCGGGGCCGGGGGCGCCCTCCAGCAGGACACTGCTACACCCCGCACAGCCCCCCGCCGGATAACGGGAACAAGATGCGTCGCCCGCGAGTGTCGGACGCCGCACGCACCAAGCGAAACGAATGACGGGCGGCGCACCGAGCAGCCGCGTGTCTCACGCAAGTGGCGGCGCGGCGCGCCCGCCAGTTCGGCAGACGCCTCCGAGACGCCGGACGCGCACTCGGCGCCGCCTTCGAGGCTCCAGCTGTTGCGGAAGGACGTGCTCTGCGTCAAATGTGTCACCGAAAACTGCGATTGTGTGTGTTGGGAGAAGAGGCAGAGGCGTCTTCTGCCGTGCGGCTACAGTATAAGGGCGCCAACGGCCATACCATGTTGAGTATCGGTGGCCAACATCCCTTATCGTATGTCCTTTGTACGAGACTATATTCTAAATAAAAGCTACGTCCTCCGCACGGCCACGAATCCACACAGGACAGCACGGCAACTCTATATTGAATTGATGGGACAACCCCCCCTTAGTAAATTGGAAGTCCGCTTACCTACTGTTAACTGGAAACAAGTGTGGTCAAATGTTAATAGCAGTATTCTGCCGTCCGATGTGTCTGCGTTGTGGTACAAACTAGTCAACAACACACTGCCCACAAATCAGCGTTTAGCCGATATTCAGCTTCTTGCCTCCCCCAACTGTAGCAGATGTGGCATGCCTGACACCAGAGAACACCGTCTGCAATGCGAAGCTGTTTCCGATGTGTGGAGGAATTGCCAGATAATGGTGGCTCTCATCACGCGAACTACTCCGGCGCACGTCTCAGTTGACAGTGTCATTGTACCTGATTTCAAATATTTCCCGCGGCCAAAACATAATACTGCTGTGTGGTTGTTGGGCCACACCGTTTACGCCCTCATTGACCGGCAAATTCACGATGGGCTCACCTTTTTGACTCATATTTGGGACCAATATTGTAAGATCAAAAATAGTAATAAACACAAAGAATATTTTGCTAATTTTTTATCATCTGCATTGCATCATGCGTATGCGAAACAACTGTAAGATGATTCCGAGCCCCTTTTATTTGTATCAATGGTCTTTCAGTCTCGCAATTGAGATTTGATGATACGCACACTGACCTTATTTGCGTCTTACGCGCAGTTTTATCAAAATTAAGTTTAGATATATAGTTAGTGTTAGCTGGTGAAATATAACCAGTCTCCATTCATTTCTCTATCCTTAGTTATGTGCCAGCCTGTAAACTAGCATACGTAAGACCATTTTTGGATAAAAAGTAATAAAATGGACAAAGTTACAGAAAGAGAGTAACTGAGTAATAGGATGAGGTTCCAGTTTTAGTCTTCATTAAAAATAAGAAAAAAAAAAAAATAAAAAAAAAAAGAAAAAAAAAAAGAAAAGAAAAAAGGAAAGAAAAAAAATAAAAAAAAAAAAAAAAAAAGAAAAAATAAAGAAAGAACAAAAAGAGAAAAAAAAATAAACAAAAAGAAAAATAAAAGAAAAAAAAAAGAAAAAAAGAAAAAGAAAAAACAAAAAAAAAAATAAAACAAAAAAAAAAAAAAATACACCGGTTCTCGTCCGATCACCGAAGTTAAGCAACATCGGGCCCGGTTAGTACTTGGATGGGTGACCGCCTGGGAACACCGGGTGCTGTTGGCTCCCCTTCATTTTCTCCTTTTTACGCCGCTATCCCTGCCAGCCCTCATTTCATACTACCTTTCTTTTGCGACAAACGTGCTTCCTTAAGCATTTTCAACGTGCTAGGAATGCCTTGAAAATAACGAAACACTACGAATCGACAGATGTGATCTGAAATGAGTCAGGGCCACCTACTGTTTCGTAGCAGTGCAAAACTCCACAGAAGGGAAAAAAAAAAAAAAATGAAAATAAATGACTGTAATAAACATAACATACGATATTAATGGCCTCAGTTGGAAGAAGAATGTGCCAAGGAAGATTTCTTAAAAGTGCCTGAAGATAACAAAACGGTATGAACCGACAGATATGTTCTGAAATACGTCAGGGCTTATTGTTTTGTAGCAGCGTACGACTGCAAACTTGTAAACAAAAATGTATCTTTCGTCGCTAGAAGAGAAGGATGCTTTGGCGACCCTCCTGTGCCTTGTGTCCCTGTTTTCGCACCTTTGCACAGGTCTACTGGCCGCAAACGGCGTCTCGGACACGCCCGTTAGGCCCACGGCCGTCTCGCAGATGTTTCTCGTGCTTGTGCTGTCATATGGGCCACGACCCGAGCGGCAGCGAGCGGCAGTCGAGCAAAGTCGGGACAAGTCGGGACGGAAGGGGAGAGGTGCGAATGCACTGCACAGATCACGCAAATACCTGGACGCGAGCCGCGCGGCGCGTGTGTCAGGTGAGGAAGCTGCCGGGGCCGGGGGCGCCCTCCAGCAGGACACTGCTACACCCCGCACAGCCCCCCGCCGGATAACGGGAACAAGATGCGTCGCCCGCGAGTGTCGGACGCCGCACGCACCAAGCGAAACGAATGACGGGCGGCGCACCGAGCAGCCGCGTGTCTCACGCAAGTGGCGGCGCGGCGCGCCCGCCAGTTCGGCAGACGCCTCCGAGACGCCGGACGCGCACTCGGCGCCGCCTTCGAGGCTCCAGCTGTTGCGGAAGGACGTGCTCTGCGTCAAATGTGTCACCGAAAACTGCGATTGTGTGTGTTGGGAGAAGAGGCAGAGGCGTCTTCTGCCGTGCGGCTACAGTATAAGGGCGCCAACGGCCATACCATGTTGAGTATCGGTGGCCAACATCCCTTATCGTATGTCCTTTGTACGAGACTATATTCTAAATAAAAGCTACGTCCTCCGCACGGCCACGAATCCACACAGGACAGCACGGCAACTCTATATTGAATTGATGGGACAACCCCCCCTTAGTAAATTGGAAGTCCGCTTACCTACTGTTAACTGGAAACAAGTGTGGTCAAATGTTAATAGCAGTATTCTGCCGTCCGATGTGTCTGCGTTGTGGTACAAACTAGTCAACAACACACTGCCCACAAATCAGCGTTTAGCCGATATTCAGCTTCTTGCCTCCCCCAACTGTAGCAGATGTGGCATGCCTGACACCAGAGAACACCGTCTGCAATGCGAAGCTGTTTCCGATGTGTGGAGGAATTGCCAGATAATGGTGGCTCTCATCACGCGAACTACTCCGGCGCACGTCTCAGTTGACAGTGTCATTGTACCTGATTTCAAATATTTCCCGCGGCCAAAACATAATACTGCTGTGTGGTTGTTGGGCCACACCGTTTACGCCCTCATTGACCGGCAAATTCACGATGGGCTCACCTTTTTGACTCATATTTGGGACCAATATTGTAAGATCAAAAATAGTAATAAACACAAAGAATATTTTGCTAATTTTTTATCATCTGCATTGCATCATGCGTATGCGAAACAACTGTAAGATGATTCCGAGCCCCTTTTATTTGTATCAATGGTCTTTCAGTCTCGCAATTGAGATTTGATGATACGCACACTGACCTTATTTGCGTCTTACGCGCAGTTTTATCAAAATTAAGTTTAGATATATAGTTAGTGTTAGCTGGTGAAATATAACCAGTCTCCATTCATTTCTCTATCCTTAGTTATGTGCCAGCCTGTAAACTAGCATACGTAAGACCATTTTTGGATAAAAAGTAATAAAATGGACAAAGTTACAGAAAGAGAGTAACTGAGTAATAGGATGAGGTTCCAGTTTTAGTCTTCATTAAAAATAAGAAAAAAAAAAAAATAAAAAAAAAAAGAAAAAAAAAAAGAAAAGAAAAAAGGAAAGAAAAAAAATAAAAAAAAAAAAAAAAAAGAAAAAATAAAGAAAGAACAAAAAGAGAAAAAAAAATAAACAAAAAGAAAAATAAAAGAAAAAAAAAAGAAAAAAAGAAAAAGAAAAAACAAAAAAAAAAATAAAACAAAAAAAAAAAAAAAATACACCGGTTCTCGTCCGATCACCGAAGTTAAGCAACATCGGGCCCGGTTAGTACTTGGATGGGTGACCGCCTGGGAACACCGGGTGCTGTTGGCTCCCCTTCATTTTCTCCTTTTTACGCCGCTATCCCTGCCAGCCCTCATTTCATACTACCTTTCTTTTGCGACAAACGTGCTTCCTTAAGCATTTTCAACGTGCTAGGAATGCCTTGAAAATAACGAAACACTACGAATCGACAGATGTGATCTGAAATGAGTCAGGGCCACCTACTGTTTCGTAGCAGTGCAAAACTCCACAGAAGGGAAAAAAAAAAAAAAAATGAAAATAAATGACTGTAATAAACATAACATACGATATTAATGGCCTCAGTTGGAAGAAGAATGTGCCAAGGAAGATTTCTTAAAAGTGCCTGAAGATAACAAAACGGTATGAACCGACAGATATGTTCTGAAATACGTCAGGGCTTATTGTTTTGTAGCAGCGTACGACTGCAAACTTGTAAACAAAAATGTATCTTTCGTCGCTAGAAGAGAAGGATGCTTTGGCGACCCTCCTGTGCCTTGTGTCCCTGTTTTCGCACCTTTGCACAGGTCTACTGGCCGCAAACGGCGTCTCGGACACGCCCGTTAGGCCCACGGCCGTCTCGCAGATGTTTCTCGTGCTTGTGCTGTCATATGGGCCACGACCCGAGCGGCAGCGAGCGGCAGTCGAGCAAAGTCGGGACAAGTCGGGACGGAAGGGGAGAGGTGCGAATGCACTGCACAGATCACGCAAATACCTGGACGCGAGCCGCGCGGCGCGTGTGTCAGGTGAGGAAGCTGCCGGGGCCGGGGGCGCCCTCCAGCAGGACACTGCTACACCCCGCACAGCCCCCCGCCGGATAACGGGAACAAGATGCGTCGCCCGCGAGTGTCGGACGCCGCACGCACCAAGCGAAACGAATGACGGGCGGCGCACCGAGCAGCCGCGTGTCTCACGCAAGTGGCGGCGCGGCGCGCCCGCCAGTTCGGCAGACGCCTCCGAGACGCCGGACGCGCACTCGGCGCCGCCTTCGAGGCTCCAGCTGTTGCGGAAGGACGTGCTCTGCGTCAAATGTGTCACCGAAAACTGCGATTGTGTGTGTTGGGAGAAGAGGCAGAGGCGTCTTCTGCCGTGCGGCTACAGTATAAGGGCGCCAACGGCCATACCATGTTGAGTATCGGTGGCCAACATCCCTTATCGTATGTCCTTTGTACGAGACTATATTCTAAATAAAAGCTACGTCCTCCGCACGGCCACGAATCCACACAGGACAGCACGGCAACTCTATATTGAATTGATGGGACAACCCCCCCTTAGTAAATTGGAAGTCCGCTTACCTACTGTTAACTGGAAACAAGTGTGGTCAAATGTTAATAGCAGTATTCTGCCGTCCGATGTGTCTGCGTTGTGGTACAAACTAGTCAACAACACACTGCCCACAAATCAGCGTTTAGCCGATATTCAGCTTCTTGCCTCCCCCAACTGTAGCAGATGTGGCATGCCTGACACCAGAGAACACCGTCTGCAATGCGAAGCTGTTTCCGATGTGTGGAGGAATTGCCAGATAATGGTGGCTCTCATCACGCGAACTACTCCGGCGCACGTCTCAGTTGACAGTGTCATTGTACCTGATTTCAAATATTTCCCGCGGCCAAAACATAATACTGCTGTGTGGTTGTTGGGCCACACCGTTTACGCCCTCATTGACCGGCAAATTCACGATGGGCTCACCTTTTTGACTCATATTTGGGACCAATATTGTAAGATCAAAAATAGTAATAAACACAAAGAATATTTTGCTAATTTTTTATCATCTGCATTGCATCATGCGTATGCGAAACAACTGTAAGATGATTCCGAGCCCCTTTTATTTGTATCAATGGTCTTTCAGTCTCGCAATTGAGATTTGATGATACGCACACTGACCTTATTTGCGTCTTACGCGCAGTTTTATCAAAATTAAGTTTAGATATATAGTTAGTGTTAGCTGGTGAAATATAACCAGTCTCCATTCATTTCTCTATCCTTAGTTATGTGCCAGCCTGTAAACTAGCATACGTAAGACCATTTTTGGATAAAAAGTAATAAAATGGACAAAGTTACAGAAAGAGAGTAACTGAGTAATAGGATGAGGTTCCAGTTTTAGTCTTCATTAAAAATAAGAAAAAAAAAAAAATAAAAAAAAAAAGAGAAAAAAAAAGAAAAGAAAAAAAGGAAAGAAAAAAAATAAAAAAAAAAAAAAAAAAAGAAAAAATAAAGAAAGAACAAAAAGAGAAAAAAAAAATAAACAAAAAGAAAAATAAAAGAAAAAAAAAAGAAAAAAAGAAAAAGAAAAAACAAAAAAAAAAAAAATAAAACAAAAAAAAAAAAAAATACACCGGTTCTCGTCCGATCACCGAAGTTAAGCAACATCGGGCCCGGTTAGTACTTGGATGGGTGACCGCCTGGGAACACCGGAGGCTGTTGGCTCCCCTTCATTTTCTCCTTTTTACGCCGCTATCCCTGCCAGCCCTCATTTCATACTACCTTTCTTTTGCGACAAACGTGCTTCCTTAAGCATTTTCAACGTGCTAGGAATGCCTTGAAAATAACGAAACACTACGAATCGACAGATGTGATCTGAAATGAGTCAGGGCCACCTACTGTTTCGTAGCAGTGCAAAACTCCACAGAAGGGAAAAAAAAAAAAAAAAATGAAAATAAATGACTGTAATAAACATAACATACGATATTAATGGCCTCAGTTGGAAGAAGAATGTGCCAAGGAAGATTTCTTAAAAGTGCCTGAAGATAACAAAACGGTATGAACCGACAGATATGTTCTGAAATACGTCAGGGCTTATTGTTTTGTAGCAGCGTACGACTGCAAACTTGTAAACAAAAATGTATCTTTCGTCGCTAGAAGAGAAGGATGCTTTGGCGACCCTCCTGTGCCTTGTGTCCCTGTTTTCGCACCTTTGCACAGGTCTACTGGCCGCAAACGGCGTCTCGGACACGCCCGTTAGGCCCACGGCCGTCTCGCAGATGTTTCTCGTGCTTGTGCTGTCATATGGGCCACGACCCGAGCGGCAGCGACAAACGGGACAAGTCGGGACGGAAGGGGAGAGGTGCGAATGCACTGCACAGATCACGCAAATACCTGGACGCGAGCCGCGCGGCGCGTGTGTCAGGTGAGGAAGCTGCCGGGGCCGGGGGCGCCCTCCAGCAGGACACTGCTACACCCCGCACAGCCCCCCGCCGGATAACGGGAACAAGATGCGTCGCCCGCGAGTGTCGGACGCCGCACGCACCAAGCGAAACGAATGACGGGCGGCGCACCGAGCAGCCGCGTGTCTCACGCAAGTGGCGGCGCGGCGCGCCCGCCAGTTCGGCAGACGCCTCCGAGACGCCGGACGCGCACTCGGCGCCGCCTTCGAGGCTCCAGCTGTTGCGGAAGGACGTGCTCTGCGTCAAATGTGTCACCGAAAACTGCGATTGTGTGTGTTGGGAGAAGAGGCAGAGGCGTCTTCTGCCGTGCGGCTACAGTATAAGGGCGCCAACGGCCATACCATGTTGAGTATCGGTGGCCAACATCCTTATCGTATGTCCTTTGTACGAGACTATATTCTAAATAAAAGCTACGTCCTCCGCACGGCCACGAATCCACACAGGACAGCACGGCAACTCTATATTGAATTGATGGGACAACCCCCCCTTAGTAAATTGGAAGTCCGCTTACCTACTGTTAACTGGAAACAAGTGTGGTCAAATGTTAATAGCAGTATTCTGCCGTCCGATGTGTCTGCGTTGTGGTACAAACTAGTCAACAACACACTGCCCACAAATCAGCGTTTAGCCGATATTCAGCTTCTTGCCTCCCCCAACTGTAGCAGATGTGGCATGCCTGACACCAGAGAACACCGTCTGCAATGCGAAGCTGTTTCCGATGTGTGGAGGAATTGCCAGATAATGGTGGCTCTCATCACGCGAACTACTCCGGCGCACGTCTCAGTTGACAGTGTCATTGTACCTGATTTCAAATATTTCCCGCGGCCAAAACATAATACTGCTGTGTGGTTGTTGGGCCACACCGTTTACGCCCTCATTGACCGGCAAATTCACGATGGGCTCACCTTTTTGACTCATATTTGGGACCAATATTGTAAGATCAAAAATAGTAATAAACACAAAGAATATTTTGCTAATTTTTTATCATCTGCATTGCATCATGCGTATGCGAAACAACTGTAAGATGATTCCGAGCCCCTTTTATTTGTATCAATGGTCTTTCAGTCTCGCAATTGAGATTTGATGATACGCACACTGACCTTATTTGCGTCTTACGCGCAGTTTTATCAAAATTAAGTTTAGATATATAGTTAGTGTTAGCTGGTGAAATATAACCAGTCTCCATTCATTTCTCTATCCTTAGTTATGTGCCAGCCTGTAAACTAGCATACGTAAGACCATTTTTGGATAAAAAGTAATAAAATGGACAAAGTTACAGAAAGAGAGTAACTGAGTAATAGGATGAGGTTCCAGTTTTAGTCTTCATTAAAAATAAGAAAAAAAAAAAAATAAAAAAAAAAAGAGAAAAAAAAAAGAAAAGAAAAAAAGGAAAGAAAAAAAATAAAAAAAAAAAAAAAAAAAAAGAAAAAATAAAGAAAGAACAAAAAGAGAAAAAAAAATAAACAAAAAGAAAAATAAAAGAAAAAAAAAAGAAAAAAAGAAAAAGAAAAAACAAAAAAAAAAAAATAAAACAAAAAAAAAAAAAAATACACCGGTTCTCGTCCGATCACCGAAGTTAAGCAACATCGGGCCCGGTTAGTACTTGGATGGGTGACCGCCTGGGAACACCGGAGGCTGTTGGCTCCCCTTCATTTTCTCCTTTTTACGCCGCTATCCCTGCCAGCCCTCATTTCATACTACCTTTCTTTTGCGACAAACGTGCTTCCTTAAGCATTTTCAACGTGCTAGGAATGCCTTGAAAATAACGAAACACTACGAATCGACAGATGTGATCTGAAATGAGTCAGGGCCACCTACTGTTTCGTAGCAGTGCAAAACTCCACAGAAGGGAAAAAAAAAAAAAAAATGAAAATAAATGACTGTAATAAACATAACATACGATATTAATGGCCTCAGTTGGAAGAAGAATGTGCCAAGGAAGATTTCTTAAAAGTGCCTGAAGATAACAAAACGGTATGAACCGACAGATATGTTCTGAAATACGTCAGGGCTTATTGTTTTGTAGCAGCGTACGACTGCAAACTTGTAAACAAAAATGTATCTTTCGTCGCTAGAAGAGAAGGATGCTTTGGCGACCCTCCTGTGCCTTGTGTCCCTGTTTTCGCACCTTTGCACAGGTCTACTGGCCGCAAACGGCGTCTCGGACACGCCCGTTAGGCCCACGGCCGTCTCGCAGATGTTTCTCGTGCTTGTGCTGTCATATGGGCCACGACCCGAGCGGCAGCGACAAACGGGACAAGTCGGGACGGAAGGGGAGAGGTGCGAATGCACTGCACAGATCACGCAAATACCTGGACGCGAGCCGCGCGGCGCGTGTGTCAGGTGAGGAAGCTGCCGGGGCCGGGGGCGCCCTCCAGCAGGACACTGCTACACCCCGCACAGCCCCCCGCCGGATAACGGGAACAAGATGCGTCGCCCGCGAGTGTCGGACGCCGCACGCACCAAGCGAAACGAATGACGGGCGGCGCACCGAGCAGCCGCGTGTCTCACGCAAGTGGCGGCGCGGCGCGCCCGCCAGTTCGGCAGACGCCTCCGAGACGCCGGACGCGCACTCGGCGCCGCCTTCGAGGCTCCAGCTGTTGCGGAAGGACGTGCTCTGCGTCAAATGTGTCACCGAAAACTGCGATTGTGTGTGTTGGGAGAAGAGGCAGAGGCGTCTTCTGCCGTGCGGCTACAGTATAAGGGCGCCAACGGCCATACCATGTTGAGTATCGGTGGCCAACATCCCTTATCGTATGTCCTTTGTACGAGACTATATTCTAAATAAAAGCTACGTCCTCCGCACGGCCACGAATCCACACAGGACAGCACGGCAACTCTATATTGAATTGATGGGACAACCCCCCCTTAGTAAATTGGAAGTCCGCTTACCTACTGTTAACTGGAAACAAGTGTGGTCAAATGTTAATAGCAGTATTCTGCCGTCCGATGTGTCTGCGTTGTGGTACAAACTAGTCAACAACACACTGCCCCACAAATCAGCGTTTAGCCGATATTCAGCTTCTTGCCTCCCCCAACTGTAGCAGATGTGGCATGCCTGACACCAGAGAACACCGTCTGCAATGCGAAGCTGTTTCCGATGTGTGGAGGAATTGCCAGATAATGGTGGCTCTCATCACGCGAACTACTCCGGCGCACGTCTCAGTTGACAGTGTCATTGTACCTGATTTCAAATATTTCCCGCGGCCAAAACATAATACTGCTGTGTGGTTGTTGGGCCACACCGTTTACGCCCTCATTGACCGGCAAATTCACGATGGGCTCACCTTTTTGACTCATATTTGGGACCAATATTGTAAGATCAAAAATAGTAATAAACACAAAGAATATTTTGCTAATTTTTTATCATCTGCATTGCATCATGCGTATGCGAAACAACTGTAAGATGATTCCGAGCCCCTTTTATTTGTATCAATGGTCTTTCAGTCTCGCAATTGAGATTTGATGATACGCACACTGACCTTATTTGCGTCTTACGCGCAGTTTTATCAAAATTAAGTTTAGATATATAGTTAGTGTTAGCTGGTGAAATATAACCAGTCTCCATTCATTTCTCTATCCTTAGTTATGTGCCAGCCTGTAAACTAGCATACGTAAGACCATTTTTGGATAAAAAGTAATAAAATGGACAAAGTTACAGAAAGAGAGTAACTGAGTAATAGGATGAGGTTCCAGTTTTAGTCTTCATTAAAAATAAGAAAAAAAAAAAAATAAAAAAAAAAGAGAAAAAAAAAAAGAAAAGAAAAAAGGAAAGAAAAAAAATAAAAAAAAAAAAAAAAAAAGAAAAAATAAAGAAAGAAAGAACAAAAGAGAAAAAAAAAATAAACAAAAAGAAAAATAAAAGAAAAAAAAAAGAAAAAAAGAAAAAGAAAAAACAAAAAAAAAAAAAATAAAACAAAAAAAAAAAAAAAAATACACCGGTTCTCGTCCGATCACCGAAGTTAAGCAACATCGGGCCCGGTTAGTACTTGGATGGGTGACCGCCTGGGAACACCGGAGGCTGTTGGCTCCCCTTCATTTTCTCCTTTTTACGCCGCTATCCCTGCCAGCCCTCATTTCATACTACCTTTCTTTTGCGACAAACGTGCTTCCTTAAGCATTTTCAACGTGCTAGGAATGCCTTGAAAATAACGAAACACTACGAATCGACAGATGTGATCTGAAATGAGTCAGGGCCACCTACTGTTTCGTAGCAGTGCAAAACTCCACAGAAGGGAAAAAAAAAAAAAAAATGAAAATAAATGACTGTAATAAACATAACATACGATATTAATGGCCTCAGTTGGAAGAAGAATGTGCCAAGGAAGATTTCTTAAAAGTGCCTGAAGATAACAAAACGGTATGAACCGACAGATATGTTCTGAAATACGTCAGGGCTTATTGTTTTGTAGCAGCGTACGACTGCAAACTTGTAAACAAAAATGTATCTTTCGTCGCTAGAAGAGAAGGATGCTTTGGCGACCCTCCTGTGCCTTGTGTCCCTGTTTTCGCACCTTTGCACAGGTCTACTGGCCGCAAACGGCGTCTCGGACACGCCCGTTAGGCCCACGGCCGTCTCGCAGATGTTTCTCGTGCTTGTGCTGTCATATGGGCCACGACCCGAGCGGCAGCGACAAACGGGACAAGTCGGGACGGAAGGGGAGAGGTGCGAATGCACTGCACAGATCACGCAAATACCTGGACGCGAGCCGCGCGGCGCGTGTGTCAGGTGAGGAAGCTGCCGGGGCCGGGGGCGCCCTCCAGCAGGACACTGCTACACCCCGCACAGCCCCCCGCCGGATAACGGGAACAAGATGCGTCGCCCGCGAGTGTCGGACGCCGCACGCACCAAGCGAAACGAATGACGGGCGGCGCACCGAGCAGCCGCGTGTCTCACGCAAGTGGCGGCGCGGCGCGCCCGCCAGTTCGGCAGACGCCTCCGAGACGCCGGACGCGCACTCGGCGCCGCCTTCGAGGCTCCAGCTGTTGCGGAAGGACGTGCTCTGCGTCAAATGTGTCACCGAAAACTGCGATTGTGTGTGTTGGGAGAAGAGGCAGAGGCGTCTTCTGCCGTGCGGCTACAGTATAAGGGCGCCAACGGCCATACCATGTTGAGTATCGGTGGCCAACATCCCTTATCGTATGTCCTTTGTACGAGACTATATTCTAAATAAAAGCTACGTCCTCCGCACGGCCACGAATCCACACAGGACAGCACGGCAACTCTATATTGAATTGATGGGACAACCCCCCCTTAGTAAATTGGAAGTCCGCTTACCTACTGTTAACTGGAAACAAGTGTGGTCAAATGTTAATAGCAGTATTCTGCCGTCCGATGTGTCTGCGTTGTGGTACAAACTAGTCAACAACACACTGCCCACAAATCAGCGTTTAGCCGATATTCAGCTTCTTGCCTCCCCCAACTGTAGCAGATGTGGCATGCCTGACACCAGAGAACACCGTCTGCAATGCGAAGCTGTTTCCGATGTGTGGAGGAATTGCCAGATAATGGTGGCTCTCATCACGCGAACTACTCCGGCGCACGTCTCAGTTGACAGTGTCATTGTACCTGATTTCAAATATTTCCCGCGGCCAAAACATAATACTGCTGTGTGGTTGTTGGGCCACACCGTTTACGCCCTCATTGACCGGCAAATTCACGATGGGCTCACCTTTTTGACTCATATTTGGGACCAATATTGTAAGATCAAAAATAGTAATAAACACAAAGAATATTTTGCTAATTTTTTATCATCTGCATTGCATCATGCGTATGCGAAACAACTGTAAGATGATTCCGAGCCCCTTTTATTTGTATCAATGGTCTTTCAGTCTCGCAATTGAGATTTGATGATACGCACACTGACCTTATTTGCGTCTTACGCGCAGTTTTATCAAAATTAAGTTTAGATATATAGTTAGTGTTAGCTGGTGAAATATAACCAGTCTCCATTCATTTCTCTATCCTTAGTTATGTGCCAGCCTGTAAACTAGCATACGTAAGACCATTTTTGGATAAAAAGTAATAAAATGGACAAAGTTACAGAAGAGAGTAACTGAGTAATAGGATGAGGTTCCAGTTTTAGTCTTCATTAAAAATAAGAAAAAAAAAAAAATAAAAAAAAAAGAAAAAAAAAAGAAAAGAAAAAAGGAAAGAAAAAAAATAAAAAAAAAAAAAAAAAGAAAAAATAAAGAAAGAACAAAAAGAGAAAAAAAAATAAACAAAAAGAAAAATAAAAGAAAAAAAAAAGAAAAAAAGAAAAAGAAAAAACAAAAAAAAAATAAAACAAAAAAAAAAAAAAATACACCGGTTCTCGTCCGATCACCGAAGTTAAGCAACATCGGGCCCGGTTAGTACTTGGATGGGTGACCGCCTGGGAACACCGGGTGCTGTTGGCTCCCCTTCATTTTCTCCTTTTTACGCCGCTATCCCTGCCAGCCCTCATTTCATACTACCTTTCTTTTGCGACAAACGTGCTTCCTTAAGCATTTTCAACGTGCTAGGAATGCCTTGAAAATAACGAAACACTACGAATCGACAGATGTGATCTGAAATGAGTCAGGGCCACCTACTGTTTCGTAGCAGTGCAAAACTCCACAGAAGGGAAAAAAAAAAAAAAATGAAAATAAATGACTGTAATAAACATAACATACGATATTAATGGCCTCAGTTGGAAGAAGAATGTGCCAAGGAAGATTTCTTAAAAGTGCCTGAAGATAACAAAACGGTATGAACCGACAGATATGTTCTGAAATACGTCAGGGCTTATTGTTTTGTAGCAGCGTACGACTGCAAACTTGTAAACAAAAATGTATCTTTCGTCGCTAGAAGAGAAGGATGCTTTGGCGACCCTCCTGTGCCTTGTGTCCCTGTTTTCGCACCTTTGCACAGGTCTACTGGCCGCAAACGGCGTCTCGGACACGCCCGTTAGGCCCACGGCCGTCTCGCAGATGTTTCTCGTGCTTGTGCTGTCATATGGGCCACGACCCGAGCGGCAGCGACAAACGGGACAAGTCGGGACGGAAGGGGAGAGGTGCGAATGCACTGCACAGATCACGCAAATACCTGGACGCGAGCCGCGCGGCGCGTGTGTCAGGTGAGGAAGCTGCCGGGGCCGGGGGCGCCCTCCAGCAGGACACTGCTACACCCCGCACAGCCCCCCGCCGGATAACGGGAACAAGATGCGTCGCCCGCGAGTGTCGGACGCCGCACGCACCAAGCGAAACGAATGACGGGCGGCGCACCGAGCAGCCGCGTGTCTCACGCAAGTGGCGGCGCGGCGCGCCCGCCAGTTCGGCAGACGCCTCCGAGACGCCGGACGCGCACTCGGCGCCGCCTTCGAGGCTCCAGCTGTTGCGGAAGGACGTGCTCTGCGTCAAATGTGTCACCGAAAACTGCGATTGTGTGTGTTGGGAGAAGAGGCAGAGGCGTCTTCTGCCGTGCGGCTACAGTATAAGGGCGCCAACGGCCATACCATGTTGAGTATCGGTGGCCAACATCCCTTATCGTATGTCCTTTGTACGAGACTATATTCTAAATAAAAGCTACGTCCTCCGCACGGCCACGAATCCACACAGGACAGCACGGCAACTCTATATTGAATTGATGGGACAACCCCCCCTTAGTAAATTGGAAGTCCGCTTACCTACTGTTAACTGGAAACAAGTGTGGTCAAATGTTAATAGCAGTATTCTGCCGTCCGATGTGTCTGCGTTGTGGTACAAACTAGTCAACAACACACTGCCCACAAATCAGCGTTTAGCCGATATTCAGCTTCTTGCCTCCCCCAACTGTAGCAGATGTGGCATGCCTGACACCAGAGAACACCGTCTGCAATGCGAAGCTGTTTCCGATGTGTGGAGGAATTGCCAGATAATGGTGGCTCTCATCACGCGAACTACTCCGGCGCACGTCTCAGTTGACAGTGTCATTGTACCTGATTTCAAATATTTCCCGCGGCCAAAACATAATACTGCTGTGTGGTTGTTGGGCCACACCGTTTACGCCCTCATTGACCGGCAAATTCACGATGGGCTCACCTTTTTGACTCATATTTGGGACCAATATTGTAAGATCAAAAATAGTAATAAACACAAAGAATATTTTGCTAATTTTTTATCATCTGCATTGCATCATGCGTATGCGAAACAACTGTAAGATGATTCCGAGCCCCTTTTATTTGTATCAATGGTCTTTCAGTCTCGCAATTGAGATTTGATGATACGCACACTGACCTTATTTGCGTCTTACGCGCAGTTTTATCAAAATTAAGTTTAGATATATAGTTAGTGTTAGCTGGTGAAATATAACCAGTCTCCATTCATTTCTCTATCCTTAGTTATGTGCCAGCCTGTAAACTAGCATACGTAAGACCATTTTTGGATAAAAAGTAATAAAATGGACAAAGTTACAGAAAGAGAGTAACTGAGTAATAGGATGAGGTTCCAGTTTTAGTCTTCATTAAAATAAGAAAAAAAAAAAAAATAAAAAAAAAAAGAGAAAAAAAAAAGAAAAGAAAAAAAGGAAAGAAAAAAAATAAAAAAAAAAAAAAAAAAAGAAAAAATAAAGAAAGAACAAAAAGAGAAAAAAAAAATAAACAAAAAGAAAAATAAAAGAAAAAAAAAAGAAAAAAAGAAAAAGAAAAAACAAAAAAAAAAAAAATAAAACAAAAAAAAAAAAAAAATACACCGGTTCTCGTCCGATCACCGAAGTTAAGCAACATCGGGCCCGGTTAGTACTTGGATGGGTGACCGCCTGGGAACACCGGAGGCTGTTGGCTCCCCTTCATTTTCTCCTTTTTACGCCGCTATCCCTGCCAGCCCTCATTTCATACTACCTTTCTTTTGCGACAAACGTGCTTCCTTAAGCATTTTCAACGTGCTAGGAATGCCTTGAAAATAACGAAACACTACGAATCGACAGATGTGATCTGAAATGAGTCAGGGCCACCTACTGTTTCGTAGCAGTGCAAAACTCCACAGAAGGGAAAAAAAAAAAAAAAATGAAAATAAATGACTGTAATAAACATAACATACGATATTAATGGCCTCAGTTGGAAGAAGAATGTGCCAAGGAAGATTTCTTAAAAGTGCCTGAAGATAACAAAACGGTATGAACCGACAGATATGTTCTGAAATACGTCAGGGCTTATTGTTTTGTAGCAGCGTACGACTGCAAACTTGTAAACAAAAATGTATCTTTCGTCGCTAGAAGAGAAGGATGCTTTGGCGACCCTCCTGTGCCTTGTGTCCCTGTTTTTCGCACCTTTGCACAGGTCTACTGGCCGCAAACGGCGTCTCGGACACGCCCGTTAGGCCCACGGCCGTCTCGCAGATGTTTCTCGTGCTTGTGCTGTCATATGGGCCACGACCCGAGCGGCAGCGACAAACGGGACAAGTCGGGACGGAAGGGGAGAGGTGCGAATGCACTGCACAGATCACGCAAATACCTGGACGCGAGCCGCGCGGCGCGTGTGTCAGGTGAGGAAGCTGCCGGGGCCGGGGGCGCCCTCCAGCAGGACACTGCTACACCCCGCACAGCCCCCCGCCGGATAACGGGAACAAGATGCGTCGCCCGCGAGTGTCGGACGCCGCACGCACCAAGCGAAACGAATGACGGGCGGCGCACCGAGCAGCCGCGTGTCTCACGCAAGTGGCGGCGCGGCGCGCCCGCCAGTTCGGCAGACGCCTCCGAGACGCCGGACGCGCACTCGGCGCCGCCTTCGAGGCTCCAGCTGTTGCGGAAGGACGTGCTCTGCGTCAAATGTGTCACCGAAAACTGCGATTGTGTGTGTTGGGAGAAGAGGCAGAGGCGTCTTCTGCCGTGCGGCTACAGTATAAGGGCGCCAACGGCCATACCATGTTGAGTATCGGTGGCCAACATCCCTTATCGTATGTCCTTTGTACGAGACTATATTCTAAATAAAAGCTACGTCCTCCGCACGGCCACGAATCCACACAGGACAGCACGGCAACTCTATATTGAATTGATGGGACAACCCCCCCTTAGTAAATTGGAAGTCCGCTTACCTACTGTTAACTGGAAACAAGTGTGGTCAAATGTTAATAGCAGTATTCTGCCGTCCGATGTGTCTGCGTTGTGGTACAAACTAGTCAACAACACACTGCCCACAAATCAGCGTTTAGCCGATATTCAGCTTCTTGCCTCCCCCAACTGTAGCAGATGTGGCATGCCTGACACCAGAGAACACCGTCTGCAATGCGAAGCTGTTTCCGATGTGTGGAGGAATTGCCAGATAATGGTGGCTCTCATCACGCGAACTACTCCGGCGCACGTCTCAGTTGACAGTGTCATTGTACCTGATTTCAAATATTTCCCGCGGCCAAAACATAATACTGCTGTGTGGTTGTTGGGCCACACCGTTTACGCCCTCATTGACCGGCAAATTCACGATGGGCTCACCTTTTTGACTCATATTTGGGACCAATATTGTAAGATCAAAAATAGTAATAAACACAAAGAATATTTTGCTAATTTTTTATCATCTGCATTGCATCATGCGTATGCGAAACAACTGTAAGATGATTCCGAGCCCCTTTTATTTGTATCAATGGTCTTTCAGTCTCGCAATTGAGATTTGATGATACGCACACTGACCTTATTTGCGTCTTACGCGCAGTTTTATCAAAATTAAGTTTAGATATATAGTTAGTGTTAGCTGGTGAAATATAACCAGTCTCCATTCATTTCTCTATCCTTAGTTATGTGCCAGCCTGTAAACTAGCATACGTAAGACCATTTTTGGATAAAAAGTAATAAAATGGACAAAGTTACAGAAAGAGAGTAACTGAGTAATAGGATGAGGTTCCAGTTTTAGTCTTCATTAAAAATAAGAAAAAAAAAAAAATAAAAAAAAAAAGAAAAAAAAAAGAAAAGAAAAAAGGAAAGAAAAAAAATAAAAAAAAAAAAAAAAAGAAAAAAATAAAGAAAGAACAAAAAGAGAAAAAAAATAAACAAAAAGAAAAATAAAAGAAAAAAAAAAGAAAAAAAGAAAAAGAAAAAACAAAAAAAAAAATAAAACAAAAAAAAAAAAAAAATACACCGGTTCTCGTCCGATCACCGAAGTTAAGCAACATCGGGCCCGGTTAGTACTTGGATGGGTGACCGCCTGGGAACACCGGGTGCTGTTGGCTCCCCTTCATTTTCTCCTTTTTACGCCGCTATCCCTGCCAGCCCTCATTTCATACTACCTTTCTTTTGCGACAAACGTGCTTCCTTAAGCATTTTCAACGTGCTAGGAATGCCTTGAAAATAACGAAACACTACGAATCGACAGATGTGATCTGAAATGAGTCAGGGCCACCTACTGTTTCGTAGCAGTGCAAAACTCCACAGAAGGGAAAAAAAAAAAAAAAATGAAAATAAATGACTGTAATAAACATAACATACGATATTAATGGCCTCAGTTGGAAGAAGAATGTGCCAAGGAAGATTTCTTAAAAGTGCCTGAAGATAACAAAACGGTATGAACCGACAGATATGTTCTGAAATACGTCAGGGCTTATTGTTTTGTAGCAGCGTACGACTGCAAACTTGTAAACAAAAATGTATCTTTCGTCGCTAGAAGAGAAGGATGCTTTGGCGACCCTCCTGTGCCTTGTGTCCCTGTTTTCGCACCTTTGCACAGGTCTACTGGCCGCAAACGGCGTCTCGGACACGCCCGTTAGGCCCACGGCCGTCTCGCAGATGTTTCTCGTGCTTGTGCTGTCATATGGGCCACGACCCGAGCGGCAGCGAGCGGCAGTCGAGCAAAGTCGGGACAAGTCGGGACGGAAGGGGAGAGGTGCGAATGCACTGCACAGATCACGCAAATACCTGGACGCGAGCCGCGCGGCGCGTGTGTCAGGTGAGGAAGCTGCCGGGGCCGGGGGCGCCCTCCAGCAGGACACTGCTACACCCCGCACAGCCCCCCGCCGGATAACGGGAACAAGATGCGTCGCCCGCGAGTGTCGGACGCCGCACGCACCAAGCGAAACGAATGACGGGCGGC
>NW_025729182.1:0-44515 GCF_021461385.2 Schistocerca piceifrons
GTGGTGAACGTTACCTTTGACGGCTGCATTGGGCTTTGCCTTTGCTTTTGCTTTCGCTTTCGCTTTCGCTTTCCCGGATGTACGTAACGTTTGTTGATATGGTTCTGAGGAAGAGTGTATGACAGTGCCGTGCCGTCCATGTTCGTGTGCCCTCCCATTGTGTGTATGCTATTGTCTGTGTACTTGAATGATGTATGTAGGTGTTAGTGGACATGTTTTACCAGTGGGGGGAAATGGATCGTCGATAGTTGCCGTCACTCTGTCACGGTCGAGATGACGCACCCTCCGTACAGAAAGGTGTCGAGAAAGTGAGTGTGTGTGTGTGTGTGTGTGTGTGTGTGCGTCCGTGAATTGGCAGTGTTTGGAGGTGGGCGTGCCCTGGATGTGGCCCGGAAAAGGCTGTTCGTTAGGCGGTAGTGTTGTGTGGACAGGGGAGGGGCATGCGTAACGCTGCTGGCATGGCATTTCGGGAGATGGGAGGGGGCAAACGAGGAAACGAGGAGCGGCGGCCAAAGACGGGACGGGGAGGGGCGCGGTGTGGGTGGCTTGCGCCTGTGCTCGGCGTTGTGGTTTGTGCAAAAGAGGAGGAGAAAAACAATGTGAGTTGCCAGGGAGGGGAGCGGTGTTGTGTTGTGGTTGTCGTGGTGTAGCCGCAGACGCGGCTGTCAGTGAACGTGGCGAGACGGACGGATGCGCGGAGGGGCGGGGGCGGCGCATTTCGCCGGTGCCGTGCCGTGCCTGAAAGCCGCGTGGTCGCTGTGTTGTTGGTGGCGTGGGGGCGAGGAGAGTACCGTACGGGTGTGCTTGTGCGCCGGAAATGGCACACTGCGCCCGCCCGTCTTGGAGGCTGATGGCTGTGGTGTGGAAATGGGGCGCGGTGATGTTGAAGCAGTTGAAGAACAGAAAAGAAACCAAGAAAACGGAAGGCGTGATGCGGCGGTGGTGGTGAGAGCGGGAAAGAAACAAAAGAAAAAAAAAAAAAACAACAAAAAAAAGAAGGAAAAACAACAAGAAACAAAAAAGAAAACAAAAAGTCTATCAATATTAAAATGTAAATGGAAATGGACCCAGGTATAACCTCCCTGCACAAATAGCAGAGAGTCCGATGATAATAAAAATGTGCCTGAATGTTAACGTCCCTACAAAACAAACCCAACGATAATATTAATGAAAGAGTGAACCGTATGTAACATTGCAACAGACATAATGAAACCTGATAAATTGTATAAGGGCAGCAGCGTTGACCTTTGGCCCTGTATTCAGAATAAAAAGAGCCAAAGATCGTTACCCCAATGAAAAAGACACTGAAACACGTATGTAACATAGTAGCGATGGCGAGACATTGTAGCATCTGTGACCAGAGAGTTTGCGCTGGACTGCGCGAGTGTTGCGAGCGGTTCTCAGTCAGTCAGTCAGTCAGTCAGTCAGTCTGTCAGTAGTCGTTGCGAGTCCGTAGCTCTGTGTAGTTGAGGGCTGTACTCTGTCAGTAGTCGTCGCGTGCAGTACGCTAATAGTCGTCATGCAGAGCGGTCGGTCAGTAGTAGCAGCCGAGTGCGGTTGTGTGATGTAGGCGGTCGGCAACACTGGTCAAGATGGTGAATAAGGTATACTGTTAATTAATATAATCATTAGATAATGAAAAATTTTATTTATTGTAACTATTCTCCAACAAGTCCCCCAATAATAATTTTTATTTCAAAAGCATTTTTTCAAAAATTTAATTTTTTATTGAACTAAAGATTTCGTTGCACTTCCCATTTCACTCCACTTCTTTAAAAGAAAAATTCCACTAAAATCACAAAAAAAAAGAGAATATTATTATTTGCAATGCAGTTCCTCCAAGCGGTGCGCAACAACAAGAGCAGATATGTGACATCCATTTATTCGGAGGTAAGACTTTAATTCTGATTGTTTTGCACAGGGCCAAAGACCGATATTTCGGTTTAATTGAAGTTTCTTGTCACTGAACGGACTTTTGTAAATGTTGTGTGAAGACTTTATATTTGAGTCAGATTGCGAATTTCACATTTTTGTTGCCATTTTCAATACCTCTCATTGTGGGCGAGGTTACAATTAGCGCAATGTCCATTAGCATCCGTAAATAACATTGTCCATTATTTTAAATTTTGCTGGGAGGTTACAACACACACACAAAAAAAAAAAAAAAACAAAAAATTGCATTTATATCCGCTCCTCAATTGTAGATACCCCTTACACAGCTGTGTGCAATGAATGAGTGCTGGCTGGTAATTAATTGCACTCCTTGGAGGGAAATGCCATAGGAAGTAGTCTTTAAAAAGTGAATGTTTTTCGTTAAGAGACAAAAGTTACTTTAGAAAAAAAGTAATAGTGGGGCTTTTGTTGTTGAACAAAAGAAGTACAATGAACATACGTTATCAGATTTGCGCAATGCAGCGTCACACCACCTTTTGATTATAACACAATATACTATACATCGTCCCGAACCGTGACCAGAGTCGCGAGACGAGCAGAGCACGCCGCCGACGCCCGCTCAGTACAACCGTCCACCCGCTACTACTGTCGACCGACTACTACCTCTCCCGACTCGCGCTACAATATATATATAACAACTGTTCCTGGCGACCCGGTGCGTGCCACTACTGTCGTCTGGCGCGGTCCAAGCGCCGACTAGCAGCGATAAAGAACTCTCTGGTCAGACAGAGATGCTGTCATGCCTCGCCATCGCTCTGGTAATGAATACATACGTGTTGCAGCGTGCGTACCACCGGAACACGCAGTGGCGGAGCCAAAGACTGTGTTGTCGAGGTCGAGTGCGAGCGGGAAGAGAGGCAGCGTCGGCACGGAGATGCAAGCGAGCGCGAGACGCACGGGGGCTGCGGCGTGGCGCGTTTGCGGTCGGCGCCTTTGGTGGCAACGGCCGGGACAAGCAGCGGTGTATGGTGTGGTGCGGGGCGGACAGGGGCGGAGGCGGCGCGACGACGGCATGGGGGCGAAAACGGGACGGGGGACGGCGGATGTTGAGAGGCGTCACGCGCGGACAGGACACAGACACAGAGACACACAGATTGGAAAGGGAGGGTGCGCGGTAGTAGTTGGGAATGTGCGTACCGTGCGGGATGGGAGTGGGCGAGGAACACGGTCGTGGCCCCTGTTTTGGGTGCGTGTGATGACGTCGGTGTGTTGTGGGAAGGGAAGGTGCTGTGGCGGCGGCGCGTAATGGGCGTAGGCCGAAAAGAGAAAGGAACGTGGGCAGTGTGTTGGCAAGCGTCGGTTCGACTGCGACGTTGATGGGCAGGGCAGGGCAAGGTTAATGGTGGTAGGAGTAGGCGTGTGGGCGCAAAAAATCTGCCGCTGCAGGCGGTGCCGTAACCGCCATGGCGGGAAGGAGAGAGGGCCAAAGAAAGAAAGAAAGAAAGAAGAAAACAAAAAAAAAAAAAAAAAAGGAGGGGGGGGGGGGCGAAAGTGGAGAGGCGGTGGTGTGAGAAGGGCGGGGGCGGAAGGAAGGCAGGAAGGACAAGAGGCGAGGCGACGGCTTGCTTTGTGTATCGGTCGGTCTCTGGCTATGCTTCGTTTTCTGCAGCAGGGTCGGTGCGCGGCGTGGCTCGCGGCAGTGGGAACGCCTGGTGGCTGGACGGCCAGCAATGCGGTTGGATGGGCGGCCACAGCACCGCACCTGTGCCCGAGGAGGAGACGCTGGCGGCGGGCCCTGAGGTGAGGCCGGCTCGGCTGGGGCTGTGGATGTGTAGGTGTGCGCCGCTGCTGCAACAACGAGTAAAACGCGAGAAGGAGGGATGGCGGTAGAGAGAGAAAAAAAAAAAAAAAGGTCGTGTTGTGTTGATGCGCAGGCAGACGCGTACAGAGGGACGAGCCCGGTCTGCAGCAGGGTGTGGCCGTGCCGAGTGCAGAGCAGCGGCGGCTCGGTTCGGTTCGGCCCGGCCCGGCGGGCCGCGCTGTTGTCGCGGACGTGAGCGCCCCCTGGCGGGTGGCCGGAGGCGGCGCGGCGTGTTGGACGTGTGGCTGGTGGCAGTGCACAATTTGCGAGTGGCTGGCGGTTGGCGCGTCGGGCGGCGGAGAGGTATGTGTTGCGGGCGCCCTTTGCTGCGCTGCGTCGTTGCGTGTGCCGTACAGGGCGGGCGCTTGTCGACTGTGTGGGCGGTGTGGCGAATTGGCGTGAAACGGCTGCCGAGAGGTGTGTGGTAGCGAGCCGGTGGGTGGTGTCAGTGCGAAGGGGAATGTGCGTGCGTTTGGCGGTTTCGGTGTGCTTTTTGCGGCGTGAGAGTGGGAATTAGTGGGGCCGGCTGTTGTGTTGGTTCCTTGTGTCTTGTGTCGCGTAGCTTGATGGCAACGTGGAAGGACGCCGGTTTCGTTTCGAGCCTTGCGTGTGGTTGTCGACGTTGACTGGTTGGCGTGTGCCGATGCACGTGCATGTGTGGGTCGCGAGTGCGTTTTTGGCTGGCTGTGTGTGTGTGTGTTTTGGGGGGGAAGGGGGAGGCGGTGGTGAAAGTGCAGTCGTTGCCACGGGCGTCGTCGGGTGGGGCTGGGGCTGGGGCTGTGCGTCGTGGCGGAAAGGTGGTAGGTTGCGGGAAGCGAGCCCGTCGTTGACGGTGTCGCGTGAGTTGTGAATCGAGTGGGGCGCGGGGCGCGGGACAGGAGCAGCGTGCCGCTGCGTCGTGGTCGTCAGCAGAGGCTGTGCGTGTGCTTGTCCTTTTTGTGGGCGGTTCGTGCGAGGCGTTTTTGTTTTGTGTTGCCCTAGTTGTTAGTTTATTTTGTTTGTGTTTGTTATTTTGAGACGACGACTGGTTGGTGGCGTGCGCGCGAAGTGGCGGTGTGCGCTTCCCGTGTCGTTTGTGTTGTTTGGTTTTTTTGTTTTTGTGTGTGTTTTTTTTTTTTTTTTCTTGCACTGGGCCCCGGTGGGTGGGTGCGTGTGTGTCGATTGCCGGCTGGCGAAAGGTGCGCCATCGGCGGGGTGGGTCGCCGGCACAAGTAGAGGCGGCGGCGTTGTTGCTGTTGTTGTGTGGTGTTTGTTTTGTTCGGCTGTGTCGGCGAGCTGTGTTGCGGTGCGTGTGAATGGTGGTGCAAAAGTGCTGGCGTTGGGGCTGCGACTGCGACGGCGGCGAGCCGCGGGCGCGCCATTGATAGTGATGTTGTGAACAGCGGCTGTGTACGGTAGTGGTGTTGTTGTAGCACGACGTGCATCCGGGCCGGCGCGGAAAGCGCAGTTGCGGGCGGTTGCCCTTCGGTGCCAGCCATGTCGCGTGAGCGGCGGGTTGCTCTGGTGTCGACACGTGGTGCTCTGGGTTGTTGTGTGGTGCCCTTTGGCCGGTGGGGGTGGTTCGCGTGTGTCTCGTTCGCGCTCGGTGTCTGGTCGTGGTCGTGCTGCTCCCCCGTCTGTCGGCGGTTTCCGACGTCGTCTGTACGTTTTTGTTCGTTTGCGGCGTGCCTGCCGACGTCGTCCCGTCGCGACCTTTCAACCGAAAGTGTGGCGCCCGAAGGTGAACGAACGTAACCCTGACCTCGGCGCTTTACGCTGAGCCGAGCGAACCGAACCGAACCTAACCTGTGGTGTGGCGAGGTGAGCTCAGCCTGTGAGCCCCTAACGTCTACGTAAGGTAAGCTGTCCGGCTCACGCCTCACGTTTGAACGCTTTTTCAACCTACGTTTGACGCTTCTTAACCTAGCACTGACCCCTTAACCTAACGTGTAACCTAACGTAACCTAACCTAACCTAACCTAACCTCTGACGCCTGACGTGTTTGAATGCTTAACCTAAGTTTGACGCTTAACCTAACCCAAGTCCCCTTAACCTAACCCACGTCCACCTAACCTAACCTAACGTAGACGTGTAAACGTAATGTGTAACGCGTAACGTGTAACGTGTAAGGTCGGCTGTCGTGTGTGCTTGACGGCAGATTGGGTTGGTCTGTAGATTCGGATTGCGGTTTGCCTCGGTCGAGGGGTTGGGTCGGAAGCGGCGAGGGGCGGCGGCGCCTGTTGCGCAGGCGGCGTCCGTTTGCGGCGGGCAATTGTTGAGAAACGGCTGTGAATGTTGGCGGGCGAGAGGAGGAGGACGGCGCGCGATGTGGCCCGACGGCTGCGGGCCGATCGGGAAACGGCGGGAGGGCGACGGAAGGCGATGGGGCGGCGGAGGCGCGTTTGCACGGCCGTCATCGCCGCACGCCTCGGCTTGTGTGGCTGTGGCGCCGGCCGCGCTGGCCGGGCTGCCGCGGCGACGGTGTGGGAGTTTTGCCGAAGGTTTGGCCATTGTGGCGGGTCGTCGGCTGGGGCTGTGGGGGCGGCATTTGGGCGGGGGCGGCGATTCTCGGCGGGCCGACCCAGGCTGTAGCGCGCGGTAGCTGCAGTTTGGCCGTGGTTTGCGGCGCTGCCGTGGCGACTGGTTGGCGACTGTGGTGTGGCTGTGTGTAGCCCCATCCTCGGTGGTTTGAAAGGCGCGGGCGGTTGTGGCGCAGGTTTGGGGCTGCTCCGCACAGGCTGTCGGACGTTGGGCGGTAGCAAGCGCGGGAGGCGCGGCGCGGCGGCGCGCAGAGTGGCGGCCGCTCTCTCGGCCGTCCGCGCCCGCCCGCGACACTGGCTGGGCCTTGTGATTCTCTGCTCTGCTGCTGTGCTGTGCTTGCGTGCCTGCCGTCCGTCCCGCTCGCTCTCGCTCTCGCTGTGTGTTACGCGCGTCGTCGAAATGGCAGATCAGGCGGCTACGAACGAGACTGCTGCGGCACCCGCCGCCACCGGCACTACGAAGAAGGCCAAGTCTGCGTCGTCTGCGAAGAAGCCGCGCGCCAAGCCTGCGCACCCGCGCACCTCTGAGATGGTGACGGCCGCCATCAAGAGTCTGAAGGAGCGCGGCGGGTCGTCGCTGCAGGCGATCAAGAAGTACATAGCCGCGCACTACAAGCTGGACGCGGAGAAGCTGGCGCCGTTTATCAAGAAGTACCTCAAGTCGGCCGTCGTGGCGGGCGAGCTGGTGCAGACGAAGGGGAAGGGCGCGTCCGGCTCGTTCAAGCTTGCCGGCGCCGGCGGCGGGGGGGCGGCCGAGGGCGGCAAGGCTCGTGCTGGCGGTGCCAAGAAGAAGCGCGCCGCTCCGGCCAGCAAGGAGAAGAAGGGCGCCCGTGCGGCCGGCGCAAAGAAGGCTGGTGGCGTGAAGGCGGCGACCGGTCGGAAGGCGGGCGCCGCCAAGAAGGCGTCTGCGGCGTCGGCCGCTCCCGCGGGTGCGAAGAAGGCGGCTGCGGCCAAGCCGGCCAAGGCCAAGTCGCCGTCGAAGGCGAAGAAGGCCGCCAAGGTTCCGACGAAGAAGCCGAAGGCGCCGCGCCCGAAGAAGGCGACGACGCCGTCTAAGGCGAAGGCTTCGCCCAAGAAGAAGAAGTAGAGTAGAGGAGAAAGAGATGGGAATGGAAGGGTTTGGCGCTTGACTCCGTCGTCCCCACCCCCCGTCGTCGTCTAGTGGCGCGCAAGAGACGCGCGGCCCAAAACGGCCCTTCTCAGGGCCATCAAAGCACGTCGGGGAAGGTTTTGATTGTCGTGTTGCGTTTGGTGTGGGTGTCTGTCTGTCTGGCGTTTCTGTATGCCCGTGGGGATGCTGTTTGCGTGCCGTGGTGGTTGGATTGCGGGGGTCGGTGGCGGGTGTGGGCGGCGGTAGCGGTAAGCGGTGTTGTTGTTGTTGTTGTTGTTGTTGTTGTCGTGGTTGATTGTCGCCGTGTTTGTGGCGGCGGCCGACGGTTGGTTTTCTGTCACGTTGTTTTGTTTGAATACGTTGGTTGGCTTGCCTGCGTTCGTTCTTCTCGGATGTCTGTCTTGTCGAGTCGTGTCTGGTCTTTGTTTTGTTTTGTTCCTTTGTGTGTGTGTGTGTGTTATGTTTTGCAACGGGGGGCACGTTGAGATGCGGAAGGAGTCGGCGGGGATTTCGGTGGCGTGTAGAGCGAGCGAGCGCGCCTGCCTGGCCGTTGGCCGTCGGAGTGGAGTGCGGGTTTTTTTGTTTTCGAAACGAAAGCGGCGGCCGGCCAGCCACCCGTGCGGTGTGACGTCGGCCGTTGGGCATTGTGCGCTTTGAGCGCCGGGGAGGGATGATGTGTGATTGTTGCGCGCTGCTAGCAGGCAGGCAGAGTGAGCGGGTGTGGCGGACGGACGGGAAGTGGTGGTTTTTGTTTTTGGGTTGCGGGGCGAGAGGCAGGCGACCGACAAAGTTTGCTCGCGACGGAGAGATGTTAGTGGCCCTGAAAAGGGCCGTTTTTGTTTGTGCGGTGCGGTGCCGCGGCGCGGTTTAGGCGCGCTCGCCGCGGATGCGGCGCGCGAGCTGGATGTCCTTGGGCATGATGGTGACGCGCTTGGCGTGGATTGCGCACAGGTTGGTGTCTTCGAAGAGGCCGACGAGGTAGGCCTCGCTGGCCTCCTGCAGGGCCATGACTGCGGAGCTCTGGAAGCGCAGGTCGGTCTTGAAGTCCTGGGCGATCTCGCGCACTAGGCGCTGGAATGGCAGCTTGCGGATGAGCAGCTCTGTGCTCTTCTGGTAGCGCCTGATTTCTCGCAGGGCGACGGTGCCCGGCCTGTAGCGGTGGGGCTTCTTGACGCCTCCGGTGGCGGGCGCGCTCTTCCTCGCCGCCTTGGTGGCGAGCTGTTTGCGCGGCGCCTTTCCGCCGGTGGACTTGCGGGCCGTTTGCTTTGTGCGGGCCATGGCGGTAGCGTTGGCGGTAGCGGAGCGGCGTGCGTGGAGGTTAGGTGCGGCGCGGCGTCCGGTGCTGCCTTGACAACGGGCCCGCGCGCCTCCGTGCTGCGCTTATATGCCCTCGGTTGCGCGTGGTGGGGGGAGGGCGGGCCAGAGTCTATATAGGGGGGCGGCGGGCGCGCTGGGCGCAGACCGTAGCCGACTCGCCAGCCGCTGCAGCTGCTGTTTGTGCACGTTGTTGCTTTGCCCGAGGAAGGAAGGATGACAGGCCGCGGCAAGGGAGGAAAGGGGCTCGGCAAGGGTGGCGCCAAGCGGCACCGCAAGGTGTTGCGCGACAACATCCAGGGCATCACGAAGCCCGCCATCCGCCGCCTGGCTCGCAGGGGCGGCGTGAAGCGCATCTCTGGTCTGATCTACGAGGAGACCCGCGGGGTGCTGAAGGTGTTCCTGGAGAACGTGATCCGCGACGCGGTGACGTACACTGAGCACGCCAAGCGCAAGACTGTGACGGCCATGGACGTGGTGTACGCCCTGAAGAGGCAGGGGCGCACCCTGTACGGTTTCGGCGGTTAGGCTGCGTCGCAGCGGGCGCTGGCCTTCCCGCGGCCGTGCTTGTGGGTGGGAGAGACTAGAAAACGGCCCTTTTCAGGGCCACCACACTGTTCGGAAGTTGAAAAGTGCGAAAGAGTCTGTGTTGTTGCTGCGTGTGTGCGCTGTGTTGTTTGTTTGTTTGTTTGTTTCCGTTTGAGCGACGTGATGTGACTGGGAGGGGAGAAGGAAAGGAAACGTGTCATGTGGCTGGCTGTGTGTGGAGCTGCTTCGTTTGTGTGTTTGTTATTGTGTGTCTTTGTATCGATCGCGACGGAGATGGCGGGCTGTGTGTGTTGTTGTGCGAGAGGCGGTGATTATTTGCTTGCGTGGTTTGTCTCTGTGTGTTTGTTTGCGGCGGCGTTGGGGTTTCCGAGGCAAGGCGTGTGGGCATAGGCGGCCGGATCAGCTGTTTCGTTCGTGTCGACGGCCGTTGCGCGCGGGAGTGGAGGGCGGTGTGTCGACACGCCTCCCTGTAACAATGGTCATTATTGCTGCCGTTGTCGGTTTGGAAGGCGACTGCGACCGTGCAAAATGTGTGTGTGTGTGTGTGTTGGGCCACACGGGCTGTGTGGACGACAAGATGGCGGACGTGCGCCGGCGGCGGCTGTGCAAAGTTAAAACAAAACAAGGTGCGGCGAGGACGACTGAAATTTTGCTTTGGACGTAGGTGTGTGTGGTGGCCCTGAAAAGGGCCGATTGTTGTGGGCCGAGCCGGCAAAGCGCGTTGCGTGCAGGGGAGCACGCGGCGCTGCGATTGCCTGGCCTCCTTTAGGCCTTCTTCTCGGTCTTCTTTGGCAGCAGGACGGCCTGGATGTTGGGCAGGACACCACCCTGTGCGATGGTGACGCCCGACAGGAGCTTGTTGAGCTCCTCGTCGTTGCGGATGGCAAGCTGCAGGTGGCGCGGGATGATGCGCGTCTTCTTGTTGTCGCGGGCCGCGTTTCCGGCCAGCTCGAGCACCTCAGCCGCGAGGTACTCCATGACGGCGGCGAGGTAGACGGGCGCCCCGGCGCCGACGCGCTCTGCGTAGTTTCCCTTGCGCAGGAGGCGGTGGATTCTGCCGACCGGGAACTGGAGCCCAGCCCTGCTTGAGCGGGACTTTGACTTGCCCTTGACTTTGCCTCCCTTTCCGCGTCCGGACATGGCGATGGGCTAGCGACGGTGCACACGAAACGGAAACGAAAACGACCGGTGCGAGCGGCAGCGAGTCGAGCAGCGGAGTGCGTGCCGGCGCAGCCGGGGTGGGGGTGCTTTATGGGCTCGGGTGCGGCGGCCGGTTGCGCGCGCGCCCCATTGGTCGGCGGCCGCAACAGGGCGAGCTGGTAAAGGTGCGGCGGCGGCTGGCGGCGGGTGCCACTGTGTGGGGAGACGCTGACTAGAGCGGAGCGCTTGCTACTGGTGTTGCTGCTGCCGTACGTTGGTTCGAGATGCCGCCCAAGACTAGCGGGAAGGCCGCCAAGAAGGCTGGCAAGGCGCAGAAGAACATTTCGAAGGGCGACAAGAAGAAGAAGCGCAAGAGGAAGGAGAGCTATGCCATCTACATCTACAAGGTGCTGAAGCAGGTGCACCCTGACACGGGCATCTCGTCGAAGGCGATGAGCATCATGAACAGCTTCGTGAACGACATTTTCGAGCGCATTGCGGCCGAGGCTTCTCGCCTGGCGCACTACAACAAGCGCTCGACCATCACGTCCCGCGAGATCCAGACCGCTGTGCGGCTGTTGCTGCCTGGCGAGCTGGCCAAGCACGCCGTGAGCGAGGGCACGAAGGCGGTGACCAAGTACACGAGCTCCAAGTAAGGAGGTGGCTCTGGAATGGAAGGAAGGATGGAGAGAGAAGGCTCCTCCGTTGCGAGAGCGGCAAAACGGCCCTTTTCAGGGCCACCAACTTGCCTTTTGCGGGAAGGGCGGAATTGTTGTTGTTGTTTGTGTGGACGGCTGTGATGTATGTGTGCATTTTGATTGTGGGTGGGGGGGGGGGCGCGTCAAAGCGTGTTGCGCGGGGTACGGCCACGAGGTTGGTCGCCGTGGCGTGGAATGGTGGCACGCCTCGTTGGCGTGGTTTTTGACCCATTGGTGTTGTTGGTGTGTGTGTGTTACCCGTCTGCGAGGGGGGACAGTGTGATCGGCGACTTTTGTGTCACCGTAACGACGGCCGTTTGCGGGTTTGTTTTTTTGCACATCATACATGGCGAGGGTGAAATGTGAAATGTTTTTGTTTGGTTTTTTTTGCCGCCCACTATTCCCTTTGCTGTACGCCGAGTTTGACAATGGTGCGACGTAACTGCAGCGTGGAGGTGTGTGAGTGACGTTGAAATGAACGTGCCATTAAGACGCATTGTTGTTGTATTGTACTGTACGTGTACGGCGACACGCACGATGATGTACCATTCGACTCTGATGTTTGATAGCCGTGTCTGACTGATTGCGTACGACGCACGCACACCGATGTCGTCATTCAAGATGCACGCTAGACGACGACGGCGGCGGCGGCGGCGGCGGTCGTTTGTTTGGCGAATGTCTGTACACGTGTTTGTCTGTGTCCATCCGGTATGTATTTGTTTGTTTGAAAGTGTTTTGTGTGTCGGTGACGTGGTCCGATCCGTCGCCCCCTGAGTAACTGTCGATCGGCGCGATAGACCGGCGTCACGCAACTGAACCGAAGTCTTGGGCACACCCGTCATACTGTTGTACACCGTCGCGCTGAGAACGGTAACGAGAGGTTGACTTTGATCGGTCGAATGTCTGGGCAGAACGTGAGGAATGAGGCAAGAGTGCAAGGAGGGGGGGCAAAAGAGAGAGGAAGGGAAAAAGGGGAGAAACGCATTCGTAGAGCAACGGAACGTACGTTCCCGTGTCGGAGGCGTATTGGAGCCGCACTGAAATGCGTTTAACGGCGGCGCGGCTGCAAGTGTCTGCCGTGGTGAACGTTACCTTTGACGGCTGCATTGGGCTTTGCCTTTGCTTTTGCTTTCGCTTTCGCTTTCGCTTTCCCGGATGTACGTAACGTTTGTTGATATGGTTCTGAGGAAGAGTGTATGACAGTGCCGTGCCGTCCATGTTCGTGTGCCCTCCCATTGTGTGTATGCTATTGTCTGTGTACTTGAATGATGTATGTAGGTGTTAGTGGACATGTTTTACCAGTGGGGGGAAATGGATCGTCGATAGTTGCCGTCACTCTGTCACGGTCGAGATGACGCACCCTCCGTACAGAAAGGTGTCGAGAAAGTGAGTGTGTGTGTGTGTGTGTGTGTGTGTGTGCGTCCGTGAATTGGCAGTGTTTGGAGGTGGGCGTGCCCTGGATGTGGCCCGGAAAAGGCTGTTCGTTAGGCGGTAGTGTTGTGTGGACAGGGGAGGGGCATGCGTAACGCTGCTGGCATGGCATTTCGGGAGATGGGAGGGGGCAAACGAGGAAACGAGGAGCGGCGGCCAAAGACGGGACGGGGAGGGGCGCGGTGTGGGTGGCTTGCGCCTGTGCTCGGCGTTGTGGTTTGTGCAAAAGAGGAGGAGAAAAACAATGTGAGTTGCCAGGGAGGGGAGCGGTGTTGTGTTGTGGTTGTCGTGGTGTAGCCGCAGACGCGGCTGTCAGTGAACGTGGCGAGACGGACGGATGCGCGGAGGGGCGGGGGCGGCGCATTTCGCCGGTGCCGTGCCGTGCCTGAAAGCCGCGTGGTCGCTGTGTTGTTGGTGGCGTGGGGGCGAGGAGAGTACCGTACGGGTGTGCTTGTGCGCCGGAAATGGCACACTGCGCCCGCCCGTCTTGGAGGCTGATGGCTGTGGTGTGGAAATGGGGCGCGGTGATGTTGAAGCAGTTGAAGAACAGAAAAGAAACCAAGAAAACGGAAGGCGTGATGCGGCGGTGGTGGTGAGAGCGGGAAAAACAAAAGAAAAAAAAAAAAAACAACAAAAAAAAGAAGGAAAAACAACAAGAAACAAAAAAGAAAACAAAAAGTCTATCAATATTAAAATGTAAATGGAAATGGACCCAGGTATAACCTCCCTGCACAAATAGCAGAGAGTCCGATGATAATAAAAATGTGCCTGAATGTTAACGTCCCTACAAAACAAACCCAACGATAATATTAATGAAAGAGTGAACCGTATGTAACATTGCAACAGACATAATGAAACCTGATAAATTGTATAAGGGCAGCAGCGTTGACCTTTGGCCCTGTATTCAGAATAAAAAGAGCCAAAGATCGTTACCCCAATGAAAAAGACACTGAAACACGTATGTAACATAGTAGCGATGGCGAGACATTGTAGCATCTGTGACCAGAGAGTTTGCGCTGGACTGCGCGAGTGTTGCGAGCGGTTCTCAGTCAGTCAGTCAGTCAGTCAGTCAGTCTGTCAGTAGTCGTTGCGAGTCCGTAGCTCTGTGTAGTTGAGGGCTGTACTCTGTCAGTAGTCGTCGCGTGCAGTACGCTAATAGTCGTCATGCAGAGCGGTCGGTCAGTAGTAGCAGCCGAGTGCGGTTGTGTGATGTAGGCGGTCGGCAACACTGGTCAAGATGGTGAATAAGGTATACTGTTAATTAATATAATCATTAGATAATGAAAAATTTTATTTATTGTAACTATTCTCCAACAAGTCCCCCAATAATAATTTTTATTTCAAAAGCATTTTTTCAAAAATTTAATTTTTTATTGAACTAAAGATTTCGTTGCACTTCCCATTTCACTCCACTTCTTTAAAAGAAAAATTCCACTAAAATCACAAAAAAAAAGAGAATATTATTATTTGCAATGCAGTTCCTCCAAGCGGTGCGCAACAACAAGAGCAGATATGTGACATCCATTTATTCGGAGGTAAGACTTTAATTCTGATTGTTTTGCACAGGGCCAAAGACCGATATTTCGGTTTAATTGAAGTTTCTTGTCACTGAACGGACTTTTGTAAATGTTGTGTGAAGACTTTATATTTGAGTCAGATTGCGAATTTCACATTTTTGTTGCCATTTTCAATACCTCTCATTGTGGGCGAGGTTACAATTAGCGCAATGTCCATTAGCATCCGTAAATAACATTGTCCATTATTTTAAATTTTGCTGGGGTTACAACACACACACAAAAAAAAAAAAAAACAAAAAATTGCATTTATATCCGCTCCTCAATTGTAGATACCCCTTACACAGCTGTGTGCAATGAATGAGTGCTGGCTGGTAATTAATTGCACTCCTTGGAGGGAAATGCCATAGGAAGTAGTCTTTAAAAAGTGAATGTTTTTCGTTAAGAGACAAAAGTTACTTTAGAAAAAAAGTAATAGTGGGGCTTTTGTTGTTGAACAAAAGAAGTACAATGAACATACGTTATCAGATTTGCGCAATGCAGCGTCACACCACCTTTTGATTATAACACAATATACTATACATCGTCCCGAACCGTGACCAGAGTCGCGAGACGAGCAGAGCACGCCGCCGACGCCCGCTCAGTACAACCGTCCACCCGCTACTACTGTCGACCGACTACTACCTCTCCCGACTCGCGCTACAATATATATATAACAACTGTTCCTGGCGACCCGGTGCGTGCCACTACTGTCGTCTGGCGCGGTCCAAGCGCCGACTAGCAGCGATAAAGAACTCTCTGGTCAGACAGAGATGCTGTCATGCCTCGCCATCGCTCTGGTAATGAATACATACGTGTTGCAGCGTGCGTACCACCGGAACACGCAGTGGCGGAGCCAAAGACTGTGTTGTCGAGGTCGAGTGCGAGCGGGAAGAGAGGCAGCGTCGGCACGGAGATGCAAGCGAGCGCGAGACGCACGGGGGCTGCGGCGTGGCGCGTTTGCGGTCGGCGCCTTTGGTGGCAACGGCCGGGACAAGCAGCGGTGTATGGTGTGGTGCGGGGCGGACAGGGGCGGAGGCGGCGCGACGACGGCATGGGGGCGAAAACGGGACGGGGGACGGCGGATGTTGAGAGGCGTCACGCGCGGACAGGACACAGACACAGAGACACACAGATTGGAAAGGGAGGGTGCGCGGTAGTAGTTGGGAATGTGCGTACCGTGCGGGATGGGAGTGGGCGAGGAACACGGTCGTGGCCCCTGTTTTGGGTGCGTGTGATGACGTCGGTGTGTTGTGGGAAGGGAAGGTGCTGTGGCGGCGGCGCGTAATGGGCGTAGGCCGAAAAGAGAAAGGAACGTGGGCAGTGTGTTGGCAAGCGTCGGTTCGACTGCGACGTTGATGGGCAGGGCAGGGCAAGGTTAATGGTGGTAGGAGTAGGCGTGTGGGCGCAAAAAATCTGCCGCTGCAGGCGGTGCCGTAACCGCCATGGCGGGAAGGAGAGAGGGCCAAAGAAAGAAAGAAAGAAAGAAGAAAACAAAAAAAAAAAAAAAAAGGAGGGGGGGGGGGGGCGAAAGTGGAGAGGCGGTGGTGTGAGAAGGGCGGGGGCGGAAGGAAGGCAGGAAGGACAAGAGGCGAGGCGACGGCTTGCTTTGTGTATCGGTCGGTCTCTGGCTATGCTTCGTTTTCTGCAGCAGGGTCGGTGCGCGGCGTGGCTCGCGGCAGTGGGAACGCCTGGTGGCTGGACGGCCAGCAATGCGGTTGGATGGGCGGCCACAGCACCGCACCTGTGCCCGAGGAGGAGACGCTGGCGGCGGGCCCTGAGGTGAGGCCGGCTCGGCTGGGGCTGTGGATGTGTAGGTGTGCGCCGCTGCTGCAACAACGAGTAAAACGCGAGAAGGAGGGATGGCGGTAGAGAGAGAAAAAAAAAAAAAAAGGTCGTGTTGTGTTGATGCGCAGGCAGACGCGTACAGAGGGACGAGCCCGGTCTGCAGCAGGGTGTGGCCGTGCCGAGTGCAGAGCAGCGGCGGCTCGGTTCGGTTCGGCCCGGCCCGGCGGGCCGCGCTGTTGTCGCGGACGTGAGCGCCCCCTGGCGGGTGGCCGGAGGCGGCGCGGCGTGTTGGACGTGTGGCTGGTGGCAGTGCACAATTTGCGAGTGGCTGGCGGTTGGCGCGTCGGGCGGCGGAGAGGTATGTGTTGCGGGCGCCCTTTGCTGCGCTGCGTCGTTGCGTGTGCCGTACAGGGCGGGCGCTTGTCGACTGTGTGGGCGGTGTGGCGAATTGGCGTGAAACGGCTGCCGAGAGGTGTGTGGTAGCGAGCCGGTGGGTGGTGTCAGTGCGAAGGGGAATGTGCGTGCGTTTGGCGGTTTCGGTGTGCTTTTTGCGGCGTGAGAGTGGGAATTAGTGGGGCCGGCTGTTGTGTTGGTTCCTTGTGTCTTGTGTCGCGTAGCTTGATGGCAACGTGGAAGGACGCCGGTTTCGTTTCGAGCCTTGCGTGTGGTTGTCGACGTTGACTGGTTGGCGTGTGCCGATGCACGTGCATGTGTGGGTCGCGAGTGCGTTTTTGGCTGGCTGTGTGTGTGTGTGTTTTGGGGGGGAAGGGGGAGGCGGTGGTGAAAGTGCAGTCGTTGCCACGGGCGTCGTCGGGTGGGGCTGGGGCTGGGGCTGTGCGTCGTGGCGGAAAGGTGGTAGGTTGCGGGAAGCGAGCCCGTCGTTGACGGTGTCGCGTGAGTTGTGAATCGAGTGGGGCGCGGGGCGCGGGACAGGAGCAGCGTGCCGCTGCGTCGTGGTCGTCAGCAGAGGCTGTGCGTGTGCTTGTCCTTTTTGTGGGCGGTTCGTGCGAGGCGTTTTTGTTTTGTGTTGCCCTAGTTGTTAGTTTATTTTGTTTGTGTTTGTTATTTTGAGACGACGACTGGTTGGTGGCGTGCGCGCGAAGTGGCGGTGTGCGCTTCCCGTGTCGTTTGTGTTGTTTGGTTTTTTTGTTTTTGTGTGTGTTTTTTTTTTTTTTTTTTGCACTGGGCCCCGGTGGGTGGGTGCGTGTGTGTCGATTGCCGGCTGGCGAAAGGTGCGCCATCGGCGGGGTGGGTCGCCGGCACAAGTAGAGGCGGCGGCGTTGTTGCTGTTGTTGTGTGGTGTTTGTTTTGTTCGGCTGTGTCGGCGAGCTGTGTTGCGGTGCGTGTGAATGGTGGTGCAAAAGTGCTGGCGTTGGGGCTGCGACTGCGACGGCGGCGAGCCGCGGGCGCGCCATTGATAGTGATGTTGTGAACAGCGGCTGTGTACGGTAGTGGTGTTGTTGTAGCACGACGTGCATCCGGGCCGGCGCGGAAAGCGCAGTTGCGGGCGGTTGCCCTTCGGTGCCAGCCATGTCGCGTGAGCGGCGGGTTGCTCTGGTGTCGACACGTGGTGCTCTGGGTTGTTGTGTGGTGCCCTTTGGCCGGTGGGGGTGGTTCGCGTGTGTCTCGTTCGCGCTCGGTGTCTGGTCGTGGTCGTGCTGCTCCCCCGTCTGTCGGCGGTTTCCGACGTCGTCTGTACGTTTTTGTTCGTTTGCGGCGTGCCTGCCGACGTCGTCCCGTCGCGACCTTTCAACCGAAAGTGTGGCGCCCGAAGGTGAACGAACGTAACCCTGACCTCGGCGCTTTACGCTGAGCCGAGCGAACCGAACCGAACCTAACCTGTGGTGTGGCGAGGTGAGCTCAGCCTGTGAGCCCCTAACGTCTACGTAAGGTAAGCTGTCCGGCTCACGCCTCACGTTTGAACGCTTTTTCAACCTACGTTTGACGCTTCTTAACCTAGCACTGACCCCTTAACCTAACGTGTAACCTAACGTAACCTAACCTAACCTAACCTAACCTCTGACGCCTGACGTGTTTGAATGCTTAACCTAAGTTTGACGCTTAACCTAACCCAAGTCCCCTTAACCTAACCCACGTCCACCTAACCTAACCTAACGTAGACGTGTAAACGTAATGTGTAACGCGTAACGTGTAACGTGTAAGGTCGGCTGTCGTGTGTGCTTGACGGCAGATTGGGTTGGTCTGTAGATTCGGATTGCGGTTTGCCTCGGTCGAGGGGTTGGGTCGGAAGCGGCGAGGGGCGGCGGCGCCTGTTGCGCAGGCGGCGTCCGTTTGCGGCGGGCAATTGTTGAGAAACGGCTGTGAATGTTGGCGGGCGAGAGGAGGAGGACGGCGCGCGATGTGGCCCGACGGCTGCGGGCCGATCGGGAAACGGCGGGAGGGCGACGGAAGGCGATGGGGCGGCGGAGGCGCGTTTGCACGGCCGTCATCGCCGCACGCCTCGGCTTGTGTGGCTGTGGCGCCGGCCGCGCTGGCCGGGCTGCCGCGGCGACGGTGTGGGAGTTTTGCCGAAGGTTTGGCCATTGTGGCGGGTCGTCGGCTGGGGCTGTGGGGGCGGCATTTGGGCGGGGGCGGCGATTCTCGGCGGGCCGACCCAGGCTGTAGCGCGCGGTAGCTGCAGTTTGGCCGTGGTTTGCGGCGCTGCCGTGGCGACTGGTTGGCGACTGTGGTGTGGCTGTGTGTAGCCCCATCCTCGGTGGTTTGAAAGGCGCGGGCGGTTGTGGCGCAGGTTTGGGGCTGCTCCGCACAGGCTGTCGGACGTTGGGCGGTAGCAAGCGCGGGAGGCGCGGCGCGGCGGCGCGCAGAGTGGCGGCCGCTCTCTCGGCCGTCCGCGCCCGCCCGCGACACTGGCTGGGCCTTGTGATTCTCTGCTCTGCTGCTGTGCTGTGCTTGCGTGCCTGCCGTCCGTCCCGCTCGCTCTCGCTCTCGCTGTGTGTTACGCGCGTCGTCGAAATGGCAGATCAGGCGGCTACGAACGAGACTGCTGCGGCACCCGCCGCCACCGGCACTACGAAGAAGGCCAAGTCTGCGTCGTCTGCGAAGAAGCCGCGCGCCAAGCCTGCGCACCCGCGCACCTCTGAGATGGTGACGGCCGCCATCAAGAGTCTGAAGGAGCGCGGCGGGTCGTCGCTGCAGGCGATCAAGAAGTACATAGCCGCGCACTACAAGCTGGACGCGGAGAAGCTGGCGCCGTTTATCAAGAAGTACCTCAAGTCGGCCGTCGTGGCGGGCGAGCTGGTGCAGACGAAGGGGAAGGGCGCGTCCGGCTCGTTCAAGCTTGCCGGCGCCGGCGGCGGGGGGGCGGCCGAGGGCGGCAAGGCTCGTGCTGGCGGTGCCAAGAAGAAGCGCGCCGCTCCGGCCAGCAAGGAGAAGAAGGGCGCCCGTGCGGCCGGCGCAAAGAAGGCTGGTGGCGTGAAGGCGGCGACCGGTCGGAAGGCGGGCGCCGCCAAGAAGGCGTCTGCGGCGTCGGCCGCTCCCGCGGGTGCGAAGAAGGCGGCTGCGGCCAAGCCGGCCAAGGCCAAGTCGCCGTCGAAGGCGAAGAAGGCCGCCAAGGTTCCGACGAAGAAGCCGAAGGCGCCGCGCCCGAAGAAGGCGACGACGCCGTCTAAGGCGAAGGCTTCGCCCAAGAAGAAGAAGTAGAGTAGAGGAGAAAGAGATGGGAATGGAAGGGTTTGGCGCTTGACTCCGTCGTCCCCACCCCCCGTCGTCGTCTAGTGGCGCGCAAGAGACGCGCGGCCCAAAACGGCCCTTCTCAGGGCCATCAAAGCACGTCGGGGAAGGTTTTGATTGTCGTGTTGCGTTTGGTGTGGGTGTCTGTCTGTCTGGCGTTTCTGTATGCCCGTGGGGATGCTGTTTGCGTGCCGTGGTGGTTGGATTGCGGGGGTCGGTGGCGGGTGTGGGCGGCGGTAGCGGTAAGCGGTGTTGTTGTTGTTGTTGTTGTTGTTGTTGTCGTGGTTGATTGTCGCCGTGTTTGTGGCGGCGGCCGACGGTTGGTTTTCTGTCACGTTGTTTTGTTTGAATACGTTGGTTGGCTTGCCTGCGTTCGTTCTTCTCGGATGTCTGTCTTGTCGAGTCGTGTCTGGTCTTTGTTTTGTTTTGTTCCTTTGTGTGTGTGTGTGTGTTATGTTTTGCAACGGGGGGCACGTTGAGATGCGGAAGGAGTCGGCGGGGATTTCGGTGGCGTGTAGAGCGAGCGAGCGCGCCTGCCTGGCCGTTGGCCGTCGGAGTGGAGTGCGGGTTTTTTTGTTTTCGAAACGAAAGCGGCGGCCGGCCAGCCACCCGTGCGGTGTGACGTCGGCCGTTGGGCATTGTGCGCTTTGAGCGCCGGGGAGGGATGATGTGTGATTGTTGCGCGCTGCTAGCAGGCAGGCAGAGTGAGCGGGTGTGGCGGACGGACGGGAAGTGGTGGTTTTTGTTTTTGGGTTGCGGGGCGAGAGGCAGGCGACCGACAAAGTTTGCTCGCGACGGAGAGATGTTAGTGGCCCTGAAAAGGGCCGTTTTTGTTTGTGCGGTGCGGTGCCGCGGCGCGGTTTAGGCGCGCTCGCCGCGGATGCGGCGCGCGAGCTGGATGTCCTTGGGCATGATGGTGACGCGCTTGGCGTGGATTGCGCACAGGTTGGTGTCTTCGAAGAGGCCGACGAGGTAGGCCTCGCTGGCCTCCTGCAGGGCCATGACTGCGGAGCTCTGGAAGCGCAGGTCGGTCTTGAAGTCCTGGGCGATCTCGCGCACTAGGCGCTGGAATGGCAGCTTGCGGATGAGCAGCTCTGTGCTCTTCTGGTAGCGCCTGATTTCTCGCAGGGCGACGGTGCCCGGCCTGTAGCGGTGGGGCTTCTTGACGCCTCCGGTGGCGGGCGCGCTCTTCCTCGCCGCCTTGGTGGCGAGCTGTTTGCGCGGCGCCTTTCCGCCGGTGGACTTGCGGGCCGTTTGCTTTGTGCGGGCCATGGCGGTAGCGTTGGCGGTAGCGGAGCGGCGTGCGTGGAGGTTAGGTGCGGCGCGGCGTCCGGTGCTGCCTTGACAACGGGCCCGCGCGCCTCCGTGCTGCGCTTATATGCCCTCGGTTGCGCGTGGTGGGGGGAGGGCGGGCCAGAGTCTATATAGGGGGGCGGCGGGCGCGCTGGGCGCAGACCGTAGCCGACTCGCCAGCCGCTGCAGCTGCTGTTTGTGCACGTTGTTGCTTTGCCCGAGGAAGGAAGGATGACAGGCCGCGGCAAGGGAGGAAAGGGGCTCGGCAAGGGTGGCGCCAAGCGGCACCGCAAGGTGTTGCGCGACAACATCCAGGGCATCACGAAGCCCGCCATCCGCCGCCTGGCTCGCAGGGGCGGCGTGAAGCGCATCTCTGGTCTGATCTACGAGGAGACCCGCGGGGTGCTGAAGGTGTTCCTGGAGAACGTGATCCGCGACGCGGTGACGTACACTGAGCACGCCAAGCGCAAGACTGTGACGGCCATGGACGTGGTGTACGCCCTGAAGAGGCAGGGGCGCACCCTGTACGGTTTCGGCGGTTAGGCTGCGTCGCAGCGGGCGCTGGCCTTCCCGCGGCCGTGCTTGTGGGTGGGAGAGACTAGAAAACGGCCCTTTTCAGGGCCACCACACTGTTCGGAAGTTGAAAAGTGCGAAAGAGTCTGTGTTGTTGCTGCGTGTGTGCGCTGTGTTGTTTGTTTGTTTGTTTGTTTCCGTTTGAGCGACGTGATGTGACTGGGAGGGGAGAAGGAAAGGAAACGTGTCATGTGGCTGGCTGTGTGTGGAGCTGCTTCGTTTGTGTGTTTGTTATTGTGTGTCTTTGTATCGATCGCGACGGAGATGGCGGGCTGTGTGTTGTTGTGCGAGAGGCGGTGATTATTTGCTTGCGTGGTTTGTCTCTGTGTGTTTGTTTGCGGCGGCGTTGGGGTTTCCGAGGCAAGGCGTGTGGGCATAGGCGGCCGGATCAGCTGTTTCGTTCGTGTCGACGGCCGTTGCGCGCGGGAGTGGAGGGCGGTGTGTCGACACGCCTCCCTGTAACAATGGTCATTATTGCTGCCGTTGTCGGTTTGGAAGGCGACTGCGACCGTGCAAAATGTGTGTGTGTGTGTGTGTTGGGCCACACGGGCTGTGTGGACGACAAGATGGCGGACGTGCGCCGGCGGCGGCTGTGCAAAGTTAAAACAAAACAAGGTGCGGCGAGGACGACTGAAATTTTGCTTTGGACGTAGGTGTGTGTGGTGGCCCTGAAAAGGGCCGATTGTTGTGGGCCGAGCCGGCAAAGCGCGTTGCGTGCAGGGGAGCACGCGGCGCTGCGATTGCCTGGCCTCCTTTAGGCCTTCTTCTCGGTCTTCTTTGGCAGCAGGACGGCCTGGATGTTGGGCAGGACACCACCCTGTGCGATGGTGACGCCCGACAGGAGCTTGTTGAGCTCCTCGTCGTTGCGGATGGCAAGCTGCAGGTGGCGCGGGATGATGCGCGTCTTCTTGTTGTCGCGGGCCGCGTTTCCGGCCAGCTCGAGCACCTCAGCCGCGAGGTACTCCATGACGGCGGCGAGGTAGACGGGCGCCCCGGCGCCGACGCGCTCTGCGTAGTTTCCCTTGCGCAGGAGGCGGTGGATTCTGCCGACCGGGAACTGGAGCCCAGCCCTGCTTGAGCGGGACTTTGACTTGCCCTTGACTTTGCCTCCCTTTCCGCGTCCGGACATGGCGATGGGCTAGCGACGGTGCACACGAAACGGAAACGAAAACGACCGGTGCGAGCGGCAGCGAGTCGAGCAGCGGAGTGCGTGCCGGCGCAGCCGGGGTGGGGGTGCTTTATGGGCTCGGGTGCGGCGGCCGGTTGCGCGCGCGCCCCATTGGTCGGCGGCCGCAACAGGGCGAGCTGGTAAAGGTGCGGCGGCGGCTGGCGGCGGGTGCCACTGTGTGGGGAGACGCTGACTAGAGCGGAGCGCTTGCTACTGGTGTTGCTGCTGCCGTACGTTGGTTCGAGATGCCGCCCAAGACTAGCGGGAAGGCCGCCAAGAAGGCTGGCAAGGCGCAGAAGAACATTTCGAAGGGCGACAAGAAGAAGAAGCGCAAGAGGAAGGAGAGCTATGCCATCTACATCTACAAGGTGCTGAAGCAGGTGCACCCTGACACGGGCATCTCGTCGAAGGCGATGAGCATCATGAACAGCTTCGTGAACGACATTTTCGAGCGCATTGCGGCCGAGGCTTCTCGCCTGGCGCACTACAACAAGCGCTCGACCATCACGTCCCGCGAGATCCAGACCGCTGTGCGGCTGTTGCTGCCTGGCGAGCTGGCCAAGCACGCCGTGAGCGAGGGCACGAAGGCGGTGACCAAGTACACGAGCTCCAAGTAAGGAGGTGGCTCTGGAATGGAAGGAAGGATGGAGAGAGAAGGCTCCTCCGTTGCGAGAGCGGCAAAACGGCCCTTTTCAGGGCCACCAACTTGCCTTTTGCGGGAAGGGCGGAATTGTTGTTGTTGTTTGTGTGGACGGCTGTGATGTATGTGTGCATTTTGATTGTGGGTGGGGGGGGGGGCGCGTCAAAGCGTGTTGCGCGGGGTACGGCCACGAGGTTGGTCGCCGTGGCGTGGAATGGTGGCACGCCTCGTTGGCGTGGTTTTTGACCCATTGGTGTTGTTGGTGTGTGTGTGTGTTACCCGTCTGCGAGGGGGGACAGTGTGATCGGCGACTTTTGTGTCACCGTAACGACGGCCGTTTGCGGGTTTGTTTTTTTGCACATCATACATGGCGAGGGTGAAATGTGAAATGTTTTTGTTTGGTTTTTTTTGCCGCCCACTATTCCCTTTGCTGTACGCCGAGTTTGACAATGGTGCGACGTAACTGCAGCGTGGAGGTGTGTGAGTGACGTTGAAATGAACGTGCCATTAAGACGCATTGTTGTTGTATTGTACTGTACGTGTACGGCGACACGCACGATGATGTACCATTCGACTCTGATGTTTGATAGCCGTGTCTGACTGATTGCGTACGACGCACGCACACCGATGTCGTCATTCAAGATGCACGCTAGACGACGACGGCGGCGGCGGCGGCGGCGGTCGTTTGTTTGGCGAATGTCTGTACACGTGTTTGTCTGTGTCCATCCGGTATGTATTTGTTTGTTTGAAAGTGTTTTGTGTGTCGGTGACGTGGTCCGATCCGTCGCCCCCTGAGTAACTGTCGATCGGCGCGATAGACCGGCGTCACGCAACTGAACCGAAGTCTTGGGCACACCCGTCATACTGTTGTACACCGTCGCGCTGAGAACGGTAACGAGAGGTTGACTTTGATCGGTCGAATGTCTGGGCAGAACGTGAGGAATGAGGCAAGAGTGCAAGGAGGGGGGGCAAAAGAGAGAGGAAGGGAAAAAGGGGAGAAACGCATTCGTAGAGCAACGGAACGTACGTTCCCGTGTCGGAGGCGTATTGGAGCCGCACTGAAATGCGTTTAACGGCGGCGCGGCTGCAAGTGTCTGCCGTGGTGAACGTTACCTTTGACGGCTGCATTGGGCTTTGCCTTTGCTTTTGCTTTCGCTTTCGCTTTCGCTTTCCCGGATGTACGTAACGTTTGTTGATATGGTTCTGAGGAAGAGTGTATGACAGTGCCGTGCCGTCCATGTTCGTGTGCCCTCCCATTGTGTGTATGCTATTGTCTGTGTACTTGAATGATGTATGTAGGTGTTAGTGGACATGTTTTACCAGTGGGGGGAAATGGATCGTCGATAGTTGCCGTCACTCTGTCACGGTCGAGATGACGCACCCTCCGTACAGAAAGGTGTCGAGAAAGTGAGTGTGTGTGTGTGTGTGTGTGTGTGTGTGCGTCCGTGAATTGGCAGTGTTTGGAGGTGGGCGTGCCCTGGATGTGGCCCGGAAAAGGCTGTTCGTTAGGCGGTAGTGTTGTGTGGACAGGGGAGGGGCATGCGTAACGCTGCTGGCATGGCATTTCGGGAGATGGGAGGGGGCAAACGAGGAAACGAGGAGCGGCGGCCAAAGACGGGACGGGGAGGGGCGCGGTGTGGGTGGCTTGCGCCTGTGCTCGGCGTTGTGGTTTGTGCAAAAGAGGAGGAGAAAAACAATGTGAGTTGCCAGGGAGGGGAGCGGTGTTGTGTTGTGGTTGTCGTGGTGTAGCCGCAGACGCGGCTGTCAGTGAACGTGGCGAGACGGACGGATGCGCGGAGGGGCGGGGGCGGCGCATTTCGCCGGTGCCGTGCCGTGCCTGAAAGCCGCGTGGTCGCTGTGTTGTTGGTGGCGTGGGGGCGAGGAGAGTACCGTACGGGTGTGCTTGTGCGCCGGAAATGGCACACTGCGCCCGCCCGTCTTGGAGGCTGATGGCTGTGGTGTGGAAATGGGGCGCGGTGATGTTGAAGCAGTTGAAGAACAGAAAAGAAACCAAGAAAACGGAAGGCGTGATGCGGCGGTGGTGGTGAGAGCGGGAAAAACAAAAGAAAAAAAAAAAAAAACAACAAAAAAAAGAAGGAAAAACAACAAGAAACAAAAAAGAAAACAAAAAGTCTATCAATATTAAAATGTAAATGGAAATGGACCCAGGTATAACCTCCCTGCACAAATAGCAGAGAGTCCGATGATAATAAAAATGTGCCTGAATGTTAACGTCCCTACAAAACAAACCCAACGATAATATTAATGAAAGAGTGAACCGTATGTAACATTGCAACAGACATAATGAAACCTGATAAATTGTATAAGGGCAGCAGCGTTGACCTTTGGCCCTGTATTCAGAATAAAAAGAGCCAAAGATCGTTACCCCAATGAAAAAGACACTGAAACACGTATGTAACATAGTAGCGATGGCGAGACATTGTAGCATCTGTGACCAGAGAGTTTGCGCTGGACTGCGCGAGTGTTGCGAGCGGTTCTCAGTCAGTCAGTCAGTCAGTCAGTCAGTCTGTCAGTAGTCGTTGCGAGTCCGTAGCTCTGTGTAGTTGAGGGCTGTACTCTGTCAGTAGTCGTCGCGTGCAGTACGCTAATAGTCGTCATGCAGAGCGGTCGGTCAGTAGTAGCAGCCGAGTGCGGTTGTGTGATGTAGGCGGTCGGCAACACTGGTCAAGATGGTGAATAAGGTATACTGTTAATTAATATAATCATTAGATAATGAAAAATTTTATTTATTGTAACTATTCTCCAACAAGTCCCCCAATAATAATTTTTATTTCAAAAGCATTTTTTCAAAAATTTAATTTTTTATTGAACTAAAGATTTCGTTGCACTTCCCATTTCACTCCACTTCTTTAAAAGAAAAATTCCACTAAAATCACAAAAAAAAAGAGAATATTATTATTTGCAATGCAGTTCCTCCAAGCGGTGCGCAACAACAAGAGCAGATATGTGACATCCATTTATTCGGAGGTAAGACTTTAATTCTGATTGTTTTGCACAGGGCCAAAGACCGATATTTCGGTTTAATTGAAGTTTCTTGTCACTGAACGGACTTTTGTAAATGTTGTGTGAAGACTTTATATTTGAGTCAGATTGCGAATTTCACATTTTTGTTGCCATTTTCAATACCTCTCATTGTGGGCGAGGTTACAATTAGCGCAATGTCCATTAGCATCCGTAAATAACATTGTCCATTATTTTAAATTTTGCTGGGAGGTTACAACACACACACAAAAAAAAAAAAAAACAAAAAATTGCATTTATATCCGCTCCTCAATTGTAGATACCCCTTACACAGCTGTGTGCAATGAATGAGTGCTGGCTGGTAATTAATTGCACTCCTTGGAGGGAAATGCCATAGGAAGTAGTCTTTAAAAAGTGAATGTTTTTCGTTAAGAGACAAAAGTTACTTTAGAAAAAAAGTAATAGTGGGGCTTTTGTTGTTGAACAAAAGAAGTACAATGAACATACGTTATCAGATTTGCGCAATGCAGCGTCACACCACCTTTTGATTATAACACAATATACTATACATCGTCCCGAACCGTGACCAGAGTCGCGAGACGAGCAGAGCACGCCGCCGACGCCCGCTCAGTACAACCGTCCACCCGCTACTACTGTCGACCGACTACTACCTCTCCCGACTCGCGCTACAATATATATATAACAACTGTTCCTGGCGACCCGGTGCGTGCCACTACTGTCGTCTGGCGCGGTCCAAGCGCCGACTAGCAGCGATAAAGAACTCTCTGGTCAGACAGAGATGCTGTCATGCCTCGCCATCGCTCTGGTAATGAATACATACGTGTTGCAGCGTGCGTACCACCGGAACACGCAGTGGCGGAGCCAAAGACTGTGTTGTCGAGGTCGAGTGCGAGCGGGAAGAGAGGCAGCGTCGGCACGGAGATGCAAGCGAGCGCGAGACGCACGGGGGCTGCGGCGTGGCGCGTTTGCGGTCGGCGCCTTTGGTGGCAACGGCCGGGACAAGCAGCGGTGTATGGTGTGGTGCGGGGCGGACAGGGGCGGAGGCGGCGCGACGACGGCATGGGGGCGAAAACGGGACGGGGGACGGCGGATGTTGAGAGGCGTCACGCGCGGACAGGACACAGACACAGAGACACACAGATTGGAAAGGGAGGGTGCGCGGTAGTAGTTGGGAATGTGCGTACCGTGCGGGATGGGAGTGGGCGAGGAACACGGTCGTGGCCCCTGTTTTGGGTGCGTGTGATGACGTCGGTGTGTTGTGGGAAGGGAAGGTGCTGTGGCGGCGGCGCGTAATGGGCGTAGGCCGAAAAGAGAAAGGAACGTGGGCAGTGTGTTGGCAAGCGTCGGTTCGACTGCGACGTTGATGGGCAGGGCAGGGCAAGGTTAATGGTGGTAGGAGTAGGCGTGTGGGCGCAAAAAATCTGCCGCTGCAGGCGGTGCCGTAACCGCCATGGCGGGAAGGAGAGAGGGCCAAAGAAAGAAAGAAAGAAAGAAGAAAACAAAAAAAAAAAAAAAAAAGGAGGGGGGGGGGGGGGCGAAAGTGGAGAGGCGGTGGTGTGAGAAGGGCGGGGGCGGAAGGAAGGCAGGAAGGACAAGAGGCGAGGCGACGGCTTGCTTTGTGTATCGGTCGGTCTCTGGCTATGCTTCGTTTTCTGCAGCAGGGTCGGTGCGCGGCGTGGCTCGCGGCAGTGGGAACGCCTGGTGGCTGGACGGCCAGCAATGCGGTTGGATGGGCGGCCACAGCACCGCACCTGTGCCCGAGGAGGAGACGCTGGCGGCGGGCCCTGAGGTGAGGCCGGCTCGGCTGGGGCTGTGGATGTGTAGGTGTGCGCCGCTGCTGCAACAACGAGTAAAACGCGAGAAGGAGGGATGGCGGTAGAGAGAGAAAAAAAAAAAAAAAGGTCGTGTTGTGTTGATGCGCAGGCAGACGCGTACAGAGGGACGAGCCCGGTCTGCAGCAGGGTGTGGCCGTGCCGAGTGCAGAGCAGCGGCGGCTCGGTTCGGTTCGGCCCGGCCCGGCGGGCCGCGCTGTTGTCGCGGACGTGAGCGCCCCCTGGCGGGTGGCCGGAGGCGGCGCGGCGTGTTGGACGTGTGGCTGGTGGCAGTGCACAATTTGCGAGTGGCTGGCGGTTGGCGCGTCGGGCGGCGGAGAGGTATGTGTTGCGGGCGCCCTTTGCTGCGCTGCGTCGTTGCGTGTGCCGTACAGGGCGGGCGCTTGTCGACTGTGTGGGCGGTGTGGCGAATTGGCGTGAAACGGCTGCCGAGAGGTGTGTGGTAGCGAGCCGGTGGGTGGTGTCAGTGCGAAGGGGAATGTGCGTGCGTTTGGCGGTTTCGGTGTGCTTTTTGCGGCGTGAGAGTGGGAATTAGTGGGGCCGGCTGTTGTGTTGGTTCCTTGTGTCTTGTGTCGCGTAGCTTGATGGCAACGTGGAAGGACGCCGGTTTCGTTTCGAGCCTTGCGTGTGGTTGTCGACGTTGACTGGTTGGCGTGTGCCGATGCACGTGCATGTGTGGGTCGCGAGTGCGTTTTTGGCTGGCTGTGTGTGTGTGTGTTTTGGGGGGGAAGGGGGAGGCGGTGGTGAAAGTGCAGTCGTTGCCACGGGCGTCGTCGGGTGGGGCTGGGGCTGGGGCTGTGCGTCGTGGCGGAAAGGTGGTAGGTTGCGGGAAGCGAGCCCGTCGTTGACGGTGTCGCGTGAGTTGTGAATCGAGTGGGGCGCGGGGCGCGGGACAGGAGCAGCGTGCCGCTGCGTCGTGGTCGTCAGCAGAGGCTGTGCGTGTGCTTGTCCTTTTTGTGGGCGGTTCGTGCGAGGCGTTTTTGTTTTGTGTTGCCCTAGTTGTTAGTTTATTTTGTTTGTGTTTGTTATTTTGAGACGACGACTGGTTGGTGGCGTGCGCGCGAAGTGGCGGTGTGCGCTTCCCGTGTCGTTTGTGTTGTTTGGTTTTTTTGTTTTTGTGTGTGTTTTTTTTTTTTTTTTTTGCACTGGGCCCCGGTGGGTGGGTGCGTGTGTGTCGATTGCCGGCTGGCGAAAGGTGCGCCATCGGCGGGGTGGGTCGCCGGCACAAGTAGAGGCGGCGGCGTTGTTGCTGTTGTTGTGTGGTGTTTGTTTTGTTCGGCTGTGTCGGCGAGCTGTGTTGCGGTGCGTGTGAATGGTGGTGCAAAAGTGCTGGCGTTGGGGCTGCGACTGCGACGGCGGCGAGCCGCGGGCGCGCCATTGATAGTGATGTTGTGAACAGCGGCTGTGTACGGTAGTGGTGTTGTTGTAGCACGACGTGCATCCGGGCCGGCGCGGAAAGCGCAGTTGCGGGCGGTTGCCCTTCGGTGCCAGCCATGTCGCGTGAGCGGCGGGTTGCTCTGGTGTCGACACGTGGTGCTCTGGGTTGTTGTGTGGTGCCCTTTGGCCGGTGGGGGTGGTTCGCGTGTGTCTCGTTCGCGCTCGGTGTCTGGTCGTGGTCGTGCTGCTCCCCCGTCTGTCGGCGGTTTCCGACGTCGTCTGTACGTTTTTGTTCGTTTGCGGCGTGCCTGCCGACGTCGTCCCGTCGCGACCTTTCAACCGAAAGTGTGGCGCCCGAAGGTGAACGAACGTAACCCTGACCTCGGCGCTTTACGCTGAGCCGAGCGAACCGAACCGAACCTAACCTGTGGTGTGGCGAGGTGAGCTCAGCCTGTGAGCCCCTAACGTCTACGTAAGGTAAGCTGTCCGGCTCACGCCTCACGTTTGAACGCTTTTTCAACCTACGTTTGACGCTTCTTAACCTAGCACTGACCCCTTAACCTAACGTGTAACCTAACGTAACCTAACCTAACCTAACCTAACCTCTGACGCCTGACGTGTTTGAATGCTTAACCTAAGTTTGACGCTTAACCTAACCCAAGTCCCCTTAACCTAACCCACGTCCACCTAACCTAACCTAACGTAGACGTGTAAACGTAATGTGTAACGCGTAACGTGTAACGTGTAAGGTCGGCTGTCGTGTGTGCTTGACGGCAGATTGGGTTGGTCTGTAGATTCGGATTGCGGTTTGCCTCGGTCGAGGGGTTGGGTCGGAAGCGGCGAGGGGCGGCGGCGCCTGTTGCGCAGGCGGCGTCCGTTTGCGGCGGGCAATTGTTGAGAAACGGCTGTGAATGTTGGCGGGCGAGAGGAGGAGGACGGCGCGCGATGTGGCCCGACGGCTGCGGGCCGATCGGGAAACGGCGGGAGGGCGACGGAAGGCGATGGGGCGGCGGAGGCGCGTTTGCACGGCCGTCATCGCCGCACGCCTCGGCTTGTGTGGCTGTGGCGCCGGCCGCGCTGGCCGGGCTGCCGCGGCGACGGTGTGGGAGTTTTGCCGAAGGTTTGGCCATTGTGGCGGGTCGTCGGCTGGGGCTGTGGGGGCGGCATTTGGGCGGGGGCGGCGATTCTCGGCGGGCCGACCCAGGCTGTAGCGCGCGGTAGCTGCAGTTTGGCCGTGGTTTGCGGCGCTGCCGTGGCGACTGGTTGGCGACTGTGGTGTGGCTGTGTGTAGCCCCATCCTCGGTGGTTTGAAAGGCGCGGGCGGTTGTGGCGCAGGTTTGGGGCTGCTCCGCACAGGCTGTCGGACGTTGGGCGGTAGCAAGCGCGGGAGGCGCGGCGCGGCGGCGCGCAGAGTGGCGGCCGCTCTCTCGGCCGTCCGCGCCCGCCCGCGACACTGGCTGGGCCTTGTGATTCTCTGCTCTGCTGCTGTGCTGTGCTTGCGTGCCTGCCGTCCGTCCCGCTCGCTCTCGCTCTCGCTGTGTGTTACGCGCGTCGTCGAAATGGCAGATCAGGCGGCTACGAACGAGACTGCTGCGGCACCCGCCGCCACCGGCACTACGAAGAAGGCCAAGTCTGCGTCGTCTGCGAAGAAGCCGCGCGCCAAGCCTGCGCACCCGCGCACCTCTGAGATGGTGACGGCCGCCATCAAGAGTCTGAAGGAGCGCGGCGGGTCGTCGCTGCAGGCGATCAAGAAGTACATAGCCGCGCACTACAAGCTGGACGCGGAGAAGCTGGCGCCGTTTATCAAGAAGTACCTCAAGTCGGCCGTCGTGGCGGGCGAGCTGGTGCAGACGAAGGGGAAGGGCGCGTCCGGCTCGTTCAAGCTTGCCGGCGCCGGCGGCGGGGGGGCGGCCGAGGGCGGCAAGGCTCGTGCTGGCGGTGCCAAGAAGAAGCGCGCCGCTCCGGCCAGCAAGGAGAAGAAGGGCGCCCGTGCGGCCGGCGCAAAGAAGGCTGGTGGCGTGAAGGCGGCGACCGGTCGGAAGGCGGGCGCCGCCAAGAAGGCGTCTGCGGCGTCGGCCGCTCCCGCGGGTGCGAAGAAGGCGGCTGCGGCCAAGCCGGCCAAGGCCAAGTCGCCGTCGAAGGCGAAGAAGGCCGCCAAGGTTCCGACGAAGAAGCCGAAGGCGCCGCGCCCGAAGAAGGCGACGACGCCGTCTAAGGCGAAGGCTTCGCCCAAGAAGAAGAAGTAGAGTAGAGGAGAAAGAGATGGGAATGGAAGGGTTTGGCGCTTGACTCCGTCGTCCCCACCCCCCGTCGTCGTCTAGTGGCGCGCAAGAGACGCGCGGCCCAAAACGGCCCTTCTCAGGGCCATCAAAGCACGTCGGGGAAGGTTTTGATTGTCGTGTTGCGTTTGGTGTGGGTGTCTGTCTGTCTGGCGTTTCTGTATGCCCGTGGGGATGCTGTTTGCGTGCCGTGGTGGTTGGATTGCGGGGGTCGGTGGCGGGTGTGGGCGGCGGTAGCGGTAAGCGGTGTTGTTGTTGTTGTTGTTGTTGTTGTTGTCGTGGTTGATTGTCGCCGTGTTTGTGGCGGCGGCCGACGGTTGGTTTTCTGTCACGTTGTTTTGTTTGAATACGTTGGTTGGCTTGCCTGCGTTCGTTCTTCTCGGATGTCTGTCTTGTCGAGTCGTGTCTGGTCTTTGTTTTGTTTTGTTCCTTTGTGTGTGTGTGTGTGTTATGTTTTGCAACGGGGGGCACGTTGAGATGCGGAAGGAGTCGGCGGGGATTTCGGTGGCGTGTAGAGCGAGCGAGCGCGCCTGCCTGGCCGTTGGCCGTCGGAGTGGAGTGCGGGTTTTTTTGTTTTCGAAACGAAAGCGGCGGCCGGCCAGCCACCCGTGCGGTGTGACGTCGGCCGTTGGGCATTGTGCGCTTTGAGCGCCGGGGAGGGATGATGTGTGATTGTTGCGCGCTGCTAGCAGGCAGGCAGAGTGAGCGGGTGTGGCGGACGGACGGGAAGTGGTGGTTTTTGTTTTTGGGTTGCGGGGCGAGAGGCAGGCGACCGACAAAGTTTGCTCGCGACGGAGAGATGTTAGTGGCCCTGAAAAGGGCCGTTTTTGTTTGTGCGGTGCGGTGCCGCGGCGCGGTTTAGGCGCGCTCGCCGCGGATGCGGCGCGCGAGCTGGATGTCCTTGGGCATGATGGTGACGCGCTTGGCGTGGATTGCGCACAGGTTGGTGTCTTCGAAGAGGCCGACGAGGTAGGCCTCGCTGGCCTCCTGCAGGGCCATGACTGCGGAGCTCTGGAAGCGCAGGTCGGTCTTGAAGTCCTGGGCGATCTCGCGCACTAGGCGCTGGAATGGCAGCTTGCGGATGAGCAGCTCTGTGCTCTTCTGGTAGCGCCTGATTTCTCGCAGGGCGACGGTGCCCGGCCTGTAGCGGTGGGGCTTCTTGACGCCTCCGGTGGCGGGCGCGCTCTTCCTCGCCGCCTTGGTGGCGAGCTGTTTGCGCGGCGCCTTTCCGCCGGTGGACTTGCGGGCCGTTTGCTTTGTGCGGGCCATGGCGGTAGCGTTGGCGGTAGCGGAGCGGCGTGCGTGGAGGTTAGGTGCGGCGCGGCGTCCGGTGCTGCCTTGACAACGGGCCCGCGCGCCTCCGTGCTGCGCTTATATGCCCTCGGTTGCGCGTGGTGGGGGGAGGGCGGGCCAGAGTCTATATAGGGGGGCGGCGGGCGCGCTGGGCGCAGACCGTAGCCGACTCGCCAGCCGCTGCAGCTGCTGTTTGTGCACGTTGTTGCTTTGCCCGAGGAAGGAAGGATGACAGGCCGCGGCAAGGGAGGAAAGGGGCTCGGCAAGGGTGGCGCCAAGCGGCACCGCAAGGTGTTGCGCGACAACATCCAGGGCATCACGAAGCCCGCCATCCGCCGCCTGGCTCGCAGGGGCGGCGTGAAGCGCATCTCTGGTCTGATCTACGAGGAGACCCGCGGGGTGCTGAAGGTGTTCCTGGAGAACGTGATCCGCGACGCGGTGACGTACACTGAGCACGCCAAGCGCAAGACTGTGACGGCCATGGACGTGGTGTACGCCCTGAAGAGGCAGGGGCGCACCCTGTACGGTTTCGGCGGTTAGGCTGCGTCGCAGCGGGCGCTGGCCTTCCCGCGGCCGTGCTTGTGGGTGGGAGAGACTAGAAAACGGCCCTTTTCAGGGCCACCACACTGTTCGGAAGTTGAAAAGTGCGAAAGAGTCTGTGTTGTTGCTGCGTGTGTGCGCTGTGTTGTTTGTTTGTTTGTTTGTTTCCGTTTGAGCGACGTGATGTGACTGGGAGGGGAGAAGGAAAGGAAACGTGTCATGTGGCTGGCTGTGTGTGGAGCTGCTTCGTTTGTGTGTTTGTTATTGTGTGTCTTTGTATCGATCGCGACGGAGATGGCGGGCTGTGTGTTGTTGTGCGAGAGGCGGTGATTATTTGCTTGCGTGGTTTGTCTCTGTGTGTTTGTTTGCGGCGGCGTTGGGGTTTCCGAGGCAAGGCGTGTGGGCATAGGCGGCCGGATCAGCTGTTTCGTTCGTGTCGACGGCCGTTGCGCGCGGGAGTGGAGGGCGGTGTGTCGACACCGCCGTCCCTGTAACAATGGTCATTATTGCTGCCGTTGTCGGTTTGGAAGGCGACTGCGACCGTGCAAAATGTGTGTGTGTGTGTGTGTTGGGCCACACGGGCTGTGTGGACGACAAGATGGCGGACGTGCGCCGGCGGCGGCTGTGCAAAGTTAAAACAAAACAAGGTGCGGCGAGGACGACTGAAATTTTGCTTTGGACGTAGGTGTGTGTGGTGGCCCTGAAAAGGGCCGATTGTTGTGGGCCGAGCCGGCAAAGCGCGTTGCGTGCAGGGGAGCACGCGGCGCTGCGATTGCCTGGCCTCCTTTAGGCCCTTCTTCTCGGTCTTCTTTGGCAGCAGGACGGCCTGGATGTTGGGCAGGACACCACCCTGTGCGATGGTGACGCCCGACAGGAGCTTGTTGAGCTCCTCGTCGTTGCGGATGGCAAGCTGCAGGTGGCGCGGGATGATGCGCGTCTTCTTGTTGTCGCGGGCCGCGTTTCCGGCCAGCTCGAGCACCTCAGCCGCGAGGTACTCCATGACGGCGGCGAGGTAGACGGGCGCCCCGGCGCCGACGCGCTCTGCGTAGTTTCCCTTGCGCAGGAGGCGGTGGATTCTGCCGACCGGGAACTGGAGCCCAGCCCTGCTTGAGCGGGACTTTGACTTGCCCTTGACTTTGCCTCCCTTTCCGCGTCCGGACATGGCGATGGGCTAGCGACGGTGCACACGAAACGGAAACGAAAACGACCGGTGCGAGCGGCAGCGAGTCGAGCAGCGGAGTGCGTGCCGGCGCAGCCGGGGTGGGGGTGCTTTATGGGCTCGGGTGCGGCGGCCGGTTGCGCGCGCGCCCCATTGGTCGGCGGCCGCAACAGGGCGAGCTGGTAAAGGTGCGGCGGCGGCTGGCGGCGGGTGCCACTGTGTGGGGAGACGCTGACTAGAGCGGAGCGCTTGCTACTGGTGTTGCTGCTGCCGTACGTTGGTTCGAGATGCCGCCCAAGACTAGCGGGAAGGCCGCCAAGAAGGCTGGCAAGGCGCAGAAGAACATTTCGAAGGGCGACAAGAAGAAGAAGCGCAAGAGGAAGGAGAGCTATGCCATCTACATCTACAAGGTGCTGAAGCAGGTGCACCCTGACACGGGCATCTCGTCGAAGGCGATGAGCATCATGAACAGCTTCGTGAACGACATTTTTTTCGAGCGCATTGCGGCCGAGGCTTCTCGCCTGGCGCACTACAACAAGCGCTCGACCATCACGTCCCGCGAGATCCAGACCGCTGTGCGGCTGTTGCTGCCTGGCGAGCTGGCCAAGCACGCCGTGAGCGAGGGCACGAAGGCGGTGACCAAGTACACGAGCTCCAAGTAAGGAGGTGGCTCTGGAATGGAAGGAAGGATGGAGAGAGAAGGCTCCTCCGTTGCGAGAGCGGCAAAACGGCCCTTTTCAGGGCCACCAACTTGCCTTTTGCGGGAAGGGCGGAATTGTTGTTGTTGTTTGTGTGGACGGCTGTGATGTATGTGTGCATTTTGATTGTGGGTGGGGGGGGGGGGCGCGTCAAAGCGTGTTGCGCGGGGTACGGCCACGAGGTTGGTCGCCGTGGCGTGGAATGGTGGCACGCCTCGTTGGCGTGGTTTTTGACCCATTGGTGTTGTTGGTGTGTGTGTGTTACCCGTCTGCGAGGGGGGACAGTGTGATCGGCGACTTTTGTGTCACCGTAACGACGGCCGTTTGCGGGTTTGTTTTTTTGCACATCATACATGGCGAGGGTGAAATGTGAAATGTTTTTGTTTGGTTTTTTTTGCCGCCCACTATTCCCTTTGCTGTACGCCGAGTTTGACAATGGTGCGACGTAACTGCAGCGTGGAGGTGTGTGAGTGACGTTGAAATGAACGTGCCATTAAGACGCATTGTTGTTGTATTGTACTGTACGTGTACGGCGACACGCACGATGATGTACCATTCGACTCTCGATGATGTACCATTCGACTCTGATGTTTGATAGCCGTGTCTGACTGATTGCGTACGACGCACGCACACCGATGTCGTCATTCAAGATGCACGCTAGACGACGACGGCGGCGGTCGTTGTTTGGCGAATGTCTGTACACGTGTTTGTCTGTGTCCATCCGGTATGTATTTGTTTGTTTGAAAGTGTTTTGTGTGTCGGTGACGTGGTCCGATGCGTCGCCCCCTGAGTAACTGTCGATCGGCGCGATAGACGGCGTCACGCAACTGAACCGAAGTCTTGGGCACACCCGTCATACTGTTGTACACCGTCGCGCTGAGAACGGTAACGAAAGGTTGACTTTGATCGGTCGAATGTCTGGGCAGAACGTGAGGAATGAGGCAAGAGTGCAAGGAGGGGGGGCAAAAGAGAGAGGAAGGGAAAAAGGGGAGAAACGCATTCGTAGAGCAACGGAACGTTCCCGTGTCGGAGGCGTATTGGAGCCGCACTGAAATGCGTTTAACGGCGGCGCGGCTGCAAGTGTCTGCCGTGGTGAACGTTACCTTTGACGGCTGCATTGGGCTTTCGCTTTCGCTTTCCGGATGTACGTAACGTTTGTTGATATGGTTCTGAGGAAGAGTGTATGACAGTGCCGTGCCGTCCATGTTCGTGTGCCCTCCCATTGTGTGTATGCTATAGTCTGTGTACTTGAATGATGTATGTAGGTGTTAGTGGACATGTTTTACCAGTGGGGGAAATGGATCGTCGATAGTTGCCGTCACTCTGTCACGGTCGAGATGACGCACCCTCCGTACAGAAAGGTGTCGAGAAAGTGAGTGTGTGTGTGTGTGTGTGTGTCCGTGAATTGGCAGTGTTTGGAGGTGGGCGTGCCCTGGATGTGGCCGGAAAAGGCTGTTCGTTAGGCGGTAGTGTTGTGTGGACAGGGGAGGGGCATGCGTAACGCTGCTGGCATGGCATGGCATTTCGGGAGATGGGAGGGGGCAAACGAGGAAACGAGGAGCGGCGGCCAAAGACGGGACGGGGAGGGGCGCGGTGTGGGTGGCTTGCGCCTGTGCTCGGCGTTGTGGTTTGTGCAAAAGAGGAGGAGAAAAACATGTGAGTTGCCAGGGAGGGGAGCGGTGTTGTGTTGTGGTTGTCGTGGTGTAGCCGCAGACGCGGCTGTCAGTGAACGTGGCGAGACGGACGGATGCGCGGAGGGGCGGGGGCGGCGCATTTCGCCGGTGCCGTGCCGTGCCTGAAAGCCGCGTGGTCGCTGTGTTGTTGGTGGCGTGGGGCGAGGAGAGTACCGTACGGGTGTGCTTGTGCGCCGGAAATGGCACACTGCGCCGCCCGTCTTGGAGGCTGATGGCTGTGGTGTGGAAATGGGGCGCGGTGATGTTGAAGCAGTTGAAGAACAGAAAAGAAACCAAGAAAACGGAAGCGTGATGCGGCGGTGGTGGTGAGAGCGGGAAAAACAAAACAAAAACAAAAACAACAAAAAAAAGAAGGAAAAACAACAAGACAAAAACAGAAAACAAAAAGTCTATCAATATTAAAATGTAAATGGACCCAGGTATAACCTCCCTGCACAAATAGCAGAGAGTCCGCATGATAATAAACATGTGCCAGAATGTTAACGTCCCTACAAAACAAACCCAACGATAATATTAATGAAAGAGTGAACCGTATGTAACATTGCAACAGACATAATGAAACCTGATAAATTGTATAAGGGCAGCAGCGTTGACCTTTGGCCCTGTATTCAGAATAAAAAGAGCCAAAGATCGTTACCCCAATGAAAAAGACACTGAAACACGTATGTAACATAGTAGCGATGGCGAGACATTGTAGCATCTGTGACCAGAGAGTTTGCGCTGGACTGCGCGTGTTGCGAGCGGTTCTCAGTCAGTCAGTCAGTCAGTCAGTCAGTCAGTCAGTCAGTCAGTCAGTAGTCGTTGCGAGTCCGTAGCTCTGTGTAGTTGAGGGCTGTACTCTGTCAGTAGTCGTCGCGTGCAGTACGCTAATAGTCGTCATGCAGAGCGGTCGGTCAGTAGTAGCAGCCGAGTGCGGTTGTGTGATGTAGGCGGTCGGCAACACTGGTCAAGATGGTGAATAAGGTATACTGTTAATTAATACAATCATTAGATAATGAAAATTGTATTTATGTAATTATTCTCCAACAAGTTCCCCAATAATAATTTTTATTTCAAAAGCATTTTTCAAACATTTAATTTTTTATTGAACTAAAGAGTTCGTTGCACTTCACATTTCATTCCACTTCTTTGAAGAAAAATGTCACTAAAATCACAAAAAAAGAGAATATTACTATTTGCAATGCAGTTCCTCCAAGCGCTGCGCAACAACCAGAGCAGAAATGTGACATCCATTTATTCGGAGGTAACACTTTAATTCTGATTGTTTTGCACAGGGCCAAAGACCGATATTTCGGTTTAATTGAAGTTTCTTGTCACTGAACGGACTTTTTTAAATGTTGTGTGAAGACTTTATATTGAGTCAGATTGCGAATTTCACATTTTTGTTGCCATTTTCAATACCTCTCATTGTGGGCGAGGTTACAATTAGCGCAATGTCCATTGGCATCCGTAAATAACATTGTCCATTATTTTAAAATTTGCTGGGAGGTTACAACACACACACACAAAAAAAAAACAACAAAAAAAACAAAAATTGCATTTATATCCGCTCCTCAATTGTAGATACCCCTTACACAGCTGTGTGCAATGAATGAGTGCTGGCTGGTAATTAATTGCACTCCTTGGAGGGAAATGCCATAGGAAGTAGTCTTTAAAAGTGAATGTTTTTCGTTAAGAGACAAAAGTTACTTTAGAAAAAAGTAATAGTGGGGCTTTTGTTGTTGAACAAAATAAGTACAATGAACATACGTTATCAGATTTGCGCAATGCAGCGTCACACCACCTTTTGATTATAACACAATATACTATACATCGTCCCGAACCGTGACCAGAGTCGCGAGACGAGCAGAGCACGCCGCCGACGCCCGCTCAGTACAACCGTCCACCCGCTACTACTGTCGACCGACTACTACCTCTCCCGACTCGCGCTACAATATATATAACAACTGTTCCTGGCGACCCGGTGCGTGCCACTACTGTCGTCTGGCGCGGTCCAAGCGCCGACTAGCAGCGATAAAGAACTCTCTGGTCAGACAGAGATGCTGTCATGCCTCGCCATCGCTCTGGTAATGAATACATACGTGTTGCAGCGTGCGTACCACCGGAACACGCAGTGGCGGAGCCAAAGACTGTGTTGTCGAGGTCGAGTGCGAGTGGGAAGAGAGGCAGCGTCGGCACGGAGATGGAAGCGAGCGCGAGACGCACGGGGGCTGCGGCGTGGCGCGTTTGCGGTCGGCGCCTTTGGTGGCAACGGCCGGGACAAGCAGCGGTGTATGGTGTGGTGCGGGGCGGACAGGGGCGGCGGTGGACGGGGAGGAGGCGGCGCGACGACGGCATGGGGGCGAAAACGGGACGGGGGACGGCGGATGTTGGGAGGCGTCACGCGCGGACAGGACACAGACACAGAGACACACAGATTGGAAAGGGAGGGTGCGCGGTAGTAGTTGGGAATGTGCGTACCGTGCGGGATGGGAGTGGGCGAGGAACACGGTCGTGGCCCCTGTTTTGGGTGCGTGTGATGACGTCGGTGTGTTGTGGGAAGGAAGGTGCTGTGGCGGCGGCGCGTAATGTGTGTTGGCAAGCGTCGGTTCGACTGCGACGTTGATGGGCAGGGCAGGGCAGGGCAAGGTTAATGGTGGTAGGAGTAGGCGTGTGGGCGCAAAAAATCTGCCGCTGCAGGCGGTGCCGTAACCGCCATGGCGGGAAGGAGAGAGGGCCAAAAGAAAGAAAGAAAGAAGAGAAACAACAAAAAAAAAGGAGGGGGGGGGGCGAAAGTGGAGAGGCGGTGGTGTGAGAAGGGCGGGGGCGGAAGGAAGGCAGGAAGGACAAGAGGCGAGGCGACGGCTTGCTTTGTGTATCGGTCGGTCTCTGGCTATGCTTCGTTTTCTGCAGCAGGGTCGGTGCGCGGCGTGGCTCGCGGCAGTGGGAACGCCTGGTGGCTGGACGGCCAGCAATGCGGTTGGATGGGCGGCCACAGCACCGCACCTGTGCCGAGGAGGAGACGCTGGCGGCGGGCCCTGAGGTGAGGCCGGCTCGGCTGGGGCTGTGGATGTGTAGGTGTGCGCCGCGGCTGCAACAACGAGTAAAACGCGAGGAGGAGGGATGGCGGTAGAGAGAAAAAAAAAAAAGGTCGTGTTGTGTTGATGCGCAGGCAGACGCGTACAGAGGGACGAGCCCGGTCTGCAGCAGGGTGTGGCCGTGCCGAGTGCAGAGCAGCGGCGGCTCGGTTCGGTTCGGCCCGGCCCGGCCCGGCCGGCGGGCCGCGCTGTTGTCGCGGACGTGAGCGCCCCCTGGCGGGCGGCCGGAGGCGGCGCGGCGTGTTGGACGTGTGGCTGGTGGCAGTGCACAATTTGCGAGTGGCTGGCGGTGTGGTGTGGCGGTTGGCGCGTCGGGCGGCGGAGAGGTATGTGTTGCGGGCGCCCTTTGCTGCGCTGCGTCGTTGCGTGTGCCGTACAGGGCGGGCGCTTGTCGACTGTGTGGGCGGTGTGGCGAATTGGCGTGAAACGGCTGCCGAGAGGTGTGTGGTAGCGAGCCGGTCGGTGGTGTCAGTGCGAAGGGGAATGTGCGTGCGTTTGGCGGTTTCGGTGTGCTTTTTGCGGCGTCAGAGTGGAATTAGTGGGGCCGGCTGTTGTGTTGGTTCCTTGTGTCTTGTGTCGCGTAGCTTGATGGCAACGTGGAAGGACGCCGGTTTCGTTTCGAGCCTTGCGTGTGGTTGTCGACGTTGACTGGTTGGCGTGTGCCGATGCACGTGCATGTGTGGGTCGCGAGTGCGTTTTTGGCTGGCTGTGTGTGTGTGTGTGTGTGTGTGTGTGTGTGTGTGTGTGTGTGTGTGTTTTGGGGGGGGAAGGGGGAGGCGGTGGTGAAAGTGCAGTCGTTGCCACGGCGTCGTCGGGTGGGGCTGGGGCTGTGCGTCGTGGCGGAAAGGTGGTAGGTTGCGGGAAGCGAGCCCGTCGTTGACGGTGTCGCGTGAGTTGTGAATCGAGTGGGGCGCGGGGCGCGGGACAGGAGCAGCGTGCCGCTGCGTCGTGGTCGTCAGCAGAGGCTGTGCGTGTGCTTGTCCTTTTGTGGGCGGTTCGTGCGAGGCGTTTTGGTTTTGTGTTGCCCTAGTTGTTAGTTTATTTTGTTTGTGTTTGTTATTTTGAGACGACGACTGGTTGGTGGCGTGCGCGCGAAGTGGCGGTGTGCCGCTTCCCGTGTCGTTTGTGTTGTTTGGTTTTTTTGTTTTTGTGTGTTTTTTTTTTTTTTTTTTTTTGCACTGGGCCCCGGTGGGTGGGTGCGTGTGTGTCGATTGCCGGCTGGCGAAAGGTGCGCCATCGGCGGGGTGGGTCGCCGGCACAAGTAGAGGCGGCGGCGTTGTTGCTGTTGTTGTGTGGTGTTTGTTTTGTTCGGCTGTGTCGGCGAGCTGTGTTGCGGTGCGTGTGAATGGTGGTGCAAAGGTGCTGGCGTTGGGGCTGCGACTGCGACGGCGGCGAGCCGCGGGCGCGCCATTGATAGTGATGTTGTGAACAGCGGCTGTGTACGGTAGTGGTGTTGTTGTAGCACGACGTGCATCCGGGCCGGCGCGGAAAGCGCAGTTGCGGGCGGTTGCCCTTCGGTGCCAGCCATGTCGCGTGAGCGGCGGGTTGCTCTGGTGTCGACACGTGGTGCTCTGGGTTGTTGTGTGGTGCCCTTTGGCCGGTGGGGGTGGTTCGCGTGTGTCTCGTTCGCGCTCGGTGTCTGGTCGTGGTCGTGCTGCTCCCCGTCTGTCGGCGGTTTCCGACGTCGTCTGTACGTTTTTGTTCGTTTGCGGCGTGCCTGCCGACGTCGTCCGTCGCGACCTTTCAACGAAAGTGTGGCGCCCGAAGGTGAACGCACGTAACCCTGACCTCGGCGCTTTACGCTGAGCCGAGCGAACCGAACCGAACCGAACCTAACCTAACCTAACCTGTGGTGTGGCGAGGTGAGCTCAGCCTGTGAGCCCCTAACGTCTACGTAAGGTAAGCTGTCCGGCTCACGCCTCACGTTTGAACGCTTTTTAACCTACGTTTGACGCTTTAACCTAGCACCGACCCTTAACCTAACGTGTAACCTAACCTAACCTACCTAACCTAACCTAACCTCTGACGCCTGACGTGTTTGAATGCTTAACCTAAGTTTGACGCTTAACCTAACCCAAGTCCCCTTAACCTAACCCACGTCCACCTAACCTAACCTAACGTAGACGTGTAAACGTAATGTGTAACGCGTAACGTGTAAGGTCGGCTGTCGTGTGTGCTTGACGGCAGATTGGGTTGGTCTGTAGATTCGGATTGCGGTTTGCCTCGGTCGAGGGGTTGGGTCGGAAGCGGCGAGGGGCGGCGGCGCCTGTTGCGCAGGCGGCGTCCGTTTGCGGCGGGCAATTGTTGAGAAACGGCTGTGAATGTTGGCGGGCGAGAGGAGGAGGACGGCGCGCGATGTGGCCCGACGGCTGCGGCCGATCGGGAAACGGCGGGAGGGCGACGGAAGGCGATGGGGCGGCGGAGGCGCGTTTGCACGGCCGTCATCGCCGCACGCCTCGGCTTGTGTGGCTGTGGCGCCGGCCGCGCTGGCCGGGCGCCGCGGCGACGGTGTGGAGTTTTGCGAAGGTTTGGCCATTGTGGCGGGTCGTCGGCTGGGGCTGTGGGGGCGGCATTTGGGCGGGGGCGGCGATTCTCGGCGGGCCGACCCAGGCTGTAGCGCGCGGTAGCTGCAGTTTGGCCGTGGTTTGCGGCGCTGCCGTGGCGACTGGTTGGCGACTGTGGTGTGGCTGTGTGTAGCCCCATCCTCGGTGGTTTGAAAGGCGCGGGCGGTTGTGGCGCAGGTTTGGGGCTGCTCCGCACAGGCTGTCGGACGTTGGGCGGTAGCAAGCGCGGGAGGCGCGGCGGCGGCGGCGCGCAGAGTGGCGGCCGCTCTCTCGGCCGTCCGCGCCCGCCCGCGACACTGGCTGGGCCTTGTGATTCTCTGCTCTGCTGCTGTGCTGTGCTTGCGTGCCTGCCTGCCGTCCCGCTCGCTCTCGCTGTGTGTTACGCGCGTCGTCGAAATGGCAGATCAGGCGGCTACGAACGAGACTGCTGCGGCACCCGCCGCCACCGGCACTACGAAGAAGGCAAGTCTGCGTCGTCTGCGAAGAAGCCGCGCGCCAAGCCTGCGCACCCGCGCACCTCTGAGATGGTGACGGCCGCCATCAAGAGTCTGAAGGAGCGCGGCGGGTCGTCGCTGCAGGCGATCAAGAAGTACATAGCCGCGCACTACAAGCTGGACGCGGAGAAGCTGGCGCCGTTTATCAAGAAGTACCTCAAGTCGGCCGTCGTGGCGGGCGAGCTGGTGCAGACGAAGGGGAAGGGCGCGTCCGGCTCGTTCAAGCTTGCCGGCGCCGGCGGCGGGGGGGCGGCCGAGGGCGGCAAGGCTCGTGCTGGCGGTGCCAAGAAGAAGCGCGCCGCTCCGGCCAGCAAGGAGAAGAAGGGCGCCCGTGCGGCCGGCGCAAAGAAGGCTGGTGGCGTGAAGGCGGCGACCGGTCGGAAGGCGGGCGCCCGCCAAGAAGGCGTCTGCGGCGTCGGCCGCTCCCGCGGGTGCGAAGAAGGCGGGCTGCGGCCAAGCGGCCAAGGCCAAGTCGCCGTCGAAGGCGAAGAAGGCCGCCAAGGTTCCGACGAAGAAGCCGAAGGCGCCGCGCCCGAAGAAGGCGACGACGCCGTCTAAGGCGAAGGCTTCGCCCAAGAAGAAGAAGTAGAGTAGAGGAGAAAGAGATGGGAAAGGAAGGGTTTGGCGCTTGACTCCGTCGTCCCCACCCCCCGTCGTCGTCTAGTGGCGCGCAAGAGACGCGCGGCCAAAACGGCCCTTCTCAGGGCCATCAAAGCATGTGGGCGGGATTTGATTGTCGTGTTGCGTTTGGTGTGGGGTGTCTGTCTGGCGTTTCTGTATGCCCGTGGGGATGCTGTTTGCGTGCCGTGGTGGTTGGATTGCGGGGGTCGGTGGCGGGTGTGGGCGGCGGTAGCGGTAAGCGGTGTTGTTGTTGTTGTTGTTGTTGTTGTGTTGTCGTGGTGATTGTCGCCGTGTTTGTGGCGGCGGCCGACGGTTGGTTTTCTGTCACGTTGTTTTGTTTGAATACGTTGGTTGGCTTGCCTGCGTTCGTCTTCTCGGATGTCTGTCTTGTCGAGTCGTGTCTGGTCTTTGTTTTGTTTTGTTCCTTTGTGTGTGTGTGTGTGTGTGTGTGTTATGTTTTGCAACGGGGGGCACGTTGAGATGCGGAAGGAGTCGGCGGGGATTTCGGTGGCGTGTAGAGCGAGCGAGCGCGCCTGCCTGGCCGTTGGCCGTCGGAGTGGAGTGCGGGTTTTTTTGTTTTCGAAACGAAAGCGGCGGCGGCGGCCAGCCACCCGTGCGGTGTGACGTCGGCCGTTGGGCATTGTGCGCCTTTGAGCGCCGGGG
>NW_025729184.1:0-37899 GCF_021461385.2 Schistocerca piceifrons
GAGAAGAAGGGATGGCGGTAGAGAGAGGAAAAAAAAAAGGTCGTGTTGTGTTGATGCGCAGGCAGACGCGTACAGAGAGACGAGCCCGGTCTGCAGCAGGGTGTGGGCCGTGCCGAGTGCAGAGCAGCGGCGGCTCGGTTCGGTTCGGCCCGGCCCGGCCCGGCGGGCCGCGCTGTTGTCGCGGACGTGAGCGCCCCCTGGCGGGTGGCCGGAGGCGGCGCGGCGTGTTGGACGTGTGGCTGGTGGCAGTGCACAATTTGCGAGTGGCTGGCGGTGTGGTGTGGCGGTTGGCGCGTCGGGCGGCGGAGAGAGAGAGAGAGGGGGAGGAGAGGTATGTGTTGCGGGCGCCCTTTGCTGCGCTGCGTCGTTGCGTGTGCCGTACAGGGCGGGCGCTTGTCGACTGTGTGGGCGGTGTGGCGAATTGGCGTGAAACGGCTGCCGAGAGGTGTGTGGTAGCGAGCCGGTCGGTGTCAGTGCGAAGGGGAATGTGCGTGCGTTTGGCGTTTCGGTGTGCTTTTTGCGGCGTGAGAGTGGGGAATTAGTGGGGCCGGCTGTTGTGTTGGGTTCCTTGTGTCTTGTGTCGCGTAGCTTGATGGCAACGTGGAAGGACGCCGGTTTCGTTTCGAGCCTTGCGTGTGGTTGTCGACGTTGACTGGTTGGCGTGTGCATGTGTGGGTCGCGAGTGCGTTTTTGGCTGGCTGTGTGTGTGTGTGTGTTGTGTGTGTGTGTGTGTGTGTTGTGTTTTGGGGGGGAAGGGGGAGGCGGTGGTGAAAGTGCAGTCGTTGCCACGGGCGCGTCGTCGGGTGGGGCTGGGGCTGTGCGTCGTGGCGGAAAGGTGGTAGGTTGCGGGAAGCGAGCCCGTCGTTGACGGTGTCGCGTGAGTTGTGACTCGAGTGGGGGCGCGGGGCGCGGGACAGGAGCAGCGTGCCGCTGCGTCGTGGTCGTCAGCAGAGGCTGTGCGTGTGCTTGTCCTTTTTGTGGGCGGTTCGTGCGAGGCGTTTTTGTTTCGTGTTGCCCTAGTTGTTAGTTTATTTTTTTTTTGTGTTTGTTATTTTTGAGACGACGACTGGTTGGTGGCGTGCGCGCGAAGTGGCGGTGTGCGCTTCCCGTGTCGTTTTGTTTTTGTTTGGTTTTTTTTGTTTTTGTGTGTTTTTTTTGTTTGCACTGGGCCCCGGGGGGTGGGTGGGTGCGTGTGTGTCGATTGCCGGCTGGCGAAAGGTGCGCCATCGGCGGGGTGGGTCGCCGGCACAAGTAGAGGCGGCGGCGTTGTTGCTGTTGTTGTGTGGTGTTTGTTTTGTTCGGCTGTGTCGGCGAGCTGTGTTGCGGTGCGTGTGAATGGTGTGCAAAAGTGCTGGCGTTGGGGCTGCGACTGCGACGGCGGCGAGCCGCGGGGCGCGCATGATAGTGATGTTGTGAACAGCGGCTGTGTACGGTAGTGGTGTTGTTGTAGCACGACGTGCATCCGGGCCGGCGCGGAAAGCGCAGTTGCGGGCGGTTGCCCTTCGGTGCCAGCCATGTCGCGTGAGCGGCGGGTTGCTCTGGTGTCGACACGTGGTGCTCTGGGTTGTTGTGTGGTGCCCTTTGGCCGGTGGGGGTGGTTCGCGTGTGTCTCGTTCGCGCTCGGTATCTGGTCGTGGTCGTGCTGCTCCCCCGTCTGTCGGCGGTTTTCGACGTCGTCTGTACGTTTTTGTTCGTTTGCGGCGTGCCTGCCGACGTCGTCCCGTCGCGACCTTTCAACCGAAAGTGTGGCGCCCCGAAGGTGAACGAACGTAACCCTGACCTCGGCGCTTTACGCTGAGCCGAGCGAACCGAACCTAACCTGTGGTGTGGCGAGGTGAGCTCAGCCTGTGAGCCCCTAACGTCTACGTAAGGTAAGCTGTCGGCTGACGCCTCACGTTTGAACGCTTTTTTTTAACCTAGCACTGACCCCTTAACCTAACGTGTAACCTAACCTAACCTCTGACGCCTGACGTGTTTGAATGCTTAACCTAAGTTTGACGCTTAACCTAACCCAAGTCCCCTTAACCTAACCCACGTCCACCTAACCCTAACCTAACCTAGACGTGTAAACGTAATGTGTAACGCGTAACGTGTAAGGTCGGCTGTCGTGTGTGCTGACGGCAGATTGGGTTGGTCTGTAGATTCGGATTGCGGTTTGCCTCGGTCGAGGGGTTGGGTCGGAAGCGGCGAGGGGCGGCGGCGCCTGTTGCGCAGGCGGCGTCCGTTTGCGGCGGGCAATTGTTGATAAACGGCTGTGAATGTTGGCGGGCGAGAGGAGGAGGACGGCGCGCGATGTGGCCCGACGGCTGCGGGCCGATCGGGAAACGGCGGGAGGGCGACGGAAGGCGATGGGGCGGCGGAGGCGCGTTTGCACGGCCGTCATCGCCGCACGCCTCGGCTTGTGTGGCTGTGGCGCCGGCCGCGCTGGCCGGGCTGCCGCGGGCGACGGTGTGGGAGTTTTGCCGAAGGTTTGGCCATTGTGGCGGGTCGTCGGCTGGGGCTGTGGGGGCGGCATTTGGGCGGGGGCGGCGATTCTCGGCGGGCCGACCCAGGCTGTAGCGCGCGGTAGCTGCAGTTTGGCCGTGGTTTGCGGCGCTGCCGTGGCGACTGGTTGGCGACTGTGGTGTGGCTGTGTGTAGCCCCATCCTCGGTGGTTTGAAAGGCGCGGGCGGTTGTGGCGCAGGTTTGGGGCTGCTCCGCACAGGCTGTCGGACGTTGGGCGGTAGCAAGCGCGGGGAGGCGCGGCGCGGCGGCGCGCAGAGTGGCGGGCCGCTCTCTCGGCCGTCCGCGCCCCGCCCGCGACACTGGCTGGGCCTTGTGATTCTCTGCTCTGCTGCTGTGCTGTGCTTGCGTGCCTGCCTGCCGTCCCGCTCGCTCTCGCTCTCGCTCTCGCTGTGTGTTACGCGCGTCGTCGAAATGGCAGATCAGGCGGCTACGAACGAGACTGCTGCGGCACCCGCCGCCCACCGGCACTACGAAGAAGGCCAAGTCTGCGTCGTCTGCGAAGAAGCCGCGCGCCAAGCCTGCGCACCCGCGCACCTCTGAGATGGTGACGGCCGCCATCAAGAGTCTGAAGGAGCGCGGCGGGTCGTCGCTGCAGGCGATCAAGAAGTACATTGCCGCGCACTACAAGCTGGACGCGGAGAAGCTGGCGCCGTTTATCAAGAAGTACCTCAAGTCGGCCGTCGTGGCGGCGAGCTGGTGCAGACGAAGGGGAAGGGCGCGTCGGCTCGTTCAAGCTTGCCGGCGCCGGCGGCGGGGGGGGCGGCCGAGGGCGGCAAGGCTCGTGCTGGCGGTGCCAAGAAGAAGCGCGCCGCTCGGCCAGCAAGGAGAAGAAGGGCGCCGTGCGGCCGGCGCAAAGAAGGCTGGTGGCGTGAAGGCGGCGACCGGTCGGAAGGCGGGCGCCGCCAAGAAGGCGTCTGCGGCGTCGGCCGCTCCCGCGGGTGCGAAGAAGGCGGCTGCGGCCAAGCCGGCCAAGGCCAAGTCGCCGTCGAAGGCGAAGAAGGCCGCCAAGGTTCCGACGAAGAAGCCGAAGGCGCCGCGCCCGAAGAAGGCGACGACGCCGTCTAAGGCGAAGGCTTCGCCCAAGAAGAAGAAGTAGAGTAGAGGAGAAAGAGATGGGAGAAAGGAAGGGTTTGGCGCTTGACTCCGTCGTCCCCACCCCCCGTCGTCGTCTAGTGGCGCGCAAGAGACGCGCGGCCCAAAACGGCCCTTCTCAGGGCCATCAAAGCACGTCGGGGAAGGTTTTGATTGTCGTGTTGCGTTTGGTGTGGGTGTCTGTCTGTCTGTCTGTCTGGCGTTTCTGTATGCCCGTGGGGATGCTGTTTGCGTGCCGTGGTGGTTGGATTGCGGGGGTCGGTGGCGGGTGTGGGCGGCGGTAGCGGTAAGCGGTGTTGTTGTTGATTGTCGCCGTGTTTGTGGCGGCGGCCGACGGTTGGTTTTCTGTCACGTTGTTTTGTTTGAATACGTTGGTTGGCTTGCCTGCGTTCGTTCTTCTCGGATGTCTGTCTTGTCTAGTCGTGTCTGGTCTTTGTTGTTTTGTTCCTTTGTGTGTGTGTGTGTGTGTGTGTGTTATGTTTTGCAACGGGGGGCACGTTGAGATGTGGAAGGAGTCGGCGGGGATTTCGGTGGCGTGTAGAGCGAGCGAGCGCGCCTGCCTGGCCGTTGGCCGTCGGAGTGGAGTGCGGGTTTGTTTTTGTGTTTTCGAAACGAAAGCGGCGGCCGGCCGGCCAGCCACCCGTGCGGTGTGACGTCGGCCGTTGGGTATTGTGCGCTTTGAGCGCCGGGGAGGGATGATGTGTGATTGTTGCGCGCTGCTAAGCAGGCAGGCAGAGTGAGCGGGTGTGGCGGACGGACGGGAAGTGGTGGTTGTTGTTTTTGGGTTGCGGGGCGAGAGGCAGGCGACCGACAAAGTTTGCTCGCGACGGAGAGATGTTAGTGGCCCTGAAAGGGCCGTTTTTTGTTTGTGCGGTGCGGTGCCGCGGCGCGGTTTAGGCGCGCTCGCCGCGGATGCGGCGCGCGAGCTGGATGTCCTTGGGCATGATGGTGACGCGCTTGGCGTGGATTGCGCACAGGTTGGTGTCTTCGAAGAGGCCGACGAGGTAGGCCTCGCTGGCCTCCTGCAGGGCCATGACTGCGGAGCTCTGGAAGCGCAGGTCGGTCTTGAAGTCCTGGGCGATCTCGCGCACTAGGCGCTTGGAATGGCAGCTTGCGGCATGAGCAGCTCTGTGCTCTTCTGGTAGCGCCCTGATTTCTCGCAGGGCGACGGTGCCCGGCCTGTAGCGGTGGGGCTTCTTGACGCCTCCGGTGGCGGGCGCGCTCTTCCTCGCCCGCCTTGGTGGCGAGCTGTTTGCGCGGCGCCTTTCCGCCGGTGGACTTGCGGGCCGTTTGCTTTGTGCGGGCCATAGCGGTAGCGGAGCGGCGTGCGTGGAGGTTAGGTGCGGCGCGGCGTCCGGTGCTGCCTTGACAACGGCCCGCGCGCCTCCGTGCTGCGCTTTATATGCCCTCGGTTGCGCGTGGTGGGGGGAGGGCGGGCCAGAGTCTATATAGGGGGGCGGCGGGCGCGCTGGGCGCAGACCGTAGCCGACTCGCCAGCCGCTGCAGCTGCTGTTTGTGCACGTTTTGCTTTGCCGAGGAAGGAAGATGACAGGCCGCGGCAAGGGAGGAAAGGGGCTCGGCAAGGGTGGCGCCAAGCGGCACCGCAAGGTGTTGCGCGACAACATCCAGGGCATCACGAAGCCCGCCATCCGCCGCCTGGCTCGCAGGGGCGGCGTGAAGCGCATCTCTGGTCTGATCTACGAGGAGACCCGCGGGGTGCTGAAGGTGTTCCTGGAGAACGTGATCCGCGACGCGGGTGACGTACACTGAGCACGCCAAGCGCAAGACTGTGACGGCCATGGACGTGGTGTACGCCCTGAAGAGGCAGGGGCGCACCCTGTACGGTTTCGGCGGTTAGGCTGCGTCGCAGCGGGCGCTGGCCTTCCCGCGGCCGTGCTTGTGGGTGGGAGAGACTAGGAAACGGCCCTTTTCAGGGCCACCACACTGTTCGGAAGTTGAAAAGTGCGAAAGAGTCTGTGTTGTTTGTTTGTTTGTTTCTTTCTTTCCGTTTGAGCGACGTGATGTGACTGGGAGGGGAGAAGGAAAGGAAACGTGTCATGTGGCTCGGCTGTGTGTGGGAGCTGCTTCGTTTGTGTTTGTTATTGTGTGTCGTTGTATCGATCGCGACGGAGATGGCGGGCTGTGTGTTGTTGTGCGAGAGGCGGTGATTATTTGCTTGCGTGGTTTGGCTCTGTGTGTTTGCGGCGGCGTTGGGGTTTCCGAGGCAAGGCGTGTGGGCACAGGCGGCCGGATCAGCTGTGTTCGTTCGTGTCGACGGCCGTTGCGCGCGGGAGTGGAGGGCGGTGTGTCGACACGCCTCCCTGTAACAATGGTCATTATTGCTGCCGTTGTCGTTTGGAAGGCGACTGCGACCGTGCAAAATGAATGAATGTGTGTGTGTGTGTGTGTGTTTGTTGGGCCACACGGGCTGTGTGGACGACAAGATGGGCGGACGTTGCGCCGGCGGCGGCTGTGCTGTGAAAGTGCAAAGTTAAAACAAAACAAGGTGCGGCGAGGACGACTGAAATTTTGCTTTGGACGTAGGTTTGTGTGGTGGCCCTGAAAAGGGCCGATTGTTGTGGGCCGGGCCGAGCCGAGCCGGCAAAGCGCGTTGCGTGCAGGGGAGCACGCGGCGCTGCGATTGCCTTGGCCTCCTTTAGGCCTTCTTCTCGGTCTTCTTTGGCAGCAGGACGGCCTGGATGTTGGGGCAGGACACCACCCTGTGCGATGGTGACGCCCGACAGGAGCTTGTGAGCTCCTCGTCGTTGCGGATGGCAAGCTGCAGGTGGCGCGGGATGATGCGCGTCTTCTTGTTTGTCGCGGGCCGCGTTTCCGGCCAGCTCGAGCACCTCAGCCGCGAGGTACTCCATGACGGCGGCGAGGTAGACGGGCGCCCCGGCGCCGACGCGCTCTGCGTAGTTTCCCTTGCGCAGGAGGCGGTGGATTCTGCCGACCGGGAACTGGAGCCCAGCCCTGCTTGAGCGGGACTTTGACTTGCCCTTGACTTTGCCTCCCTTTCCGCGTCCGGACATGGCGATGGGCTAGCGACGGTGCACACGAAACGGAAACGAAAACGACCGGTGCGAGCGGCAGCGAGTCGAGCAGCGGAGTGCGTGCCGGCGCAGCCGGGGTGGGGGTGCTTTATGGGCTCGGGTGCGGCGGCCCGGTTGCCGCGCGCGCCCCATTGGTCGGCGGCCGCAACAGGGCGAGCTGGTAAAGGTGCGGCGGCGGCTGGCGGCGGGTGCCACTGTGTGGGGAGACGCTGACTAGAGCGGAGCGCTTGCTACTGGTGTTGCTGCTGCCGTACGTTCGTTCGAGATGCCGCCCAAGACTAGCGGGAAGGCCGCCAAGAAGGCTGGCAAGGCGCAGAAGAACATTTCGAAGGGCGACAAGAAGAAGAAGCGCAAGAGGAAGGAGAGCTATGCCATCTACATCTACAAGGTGCTGAAGCAGGTGCACCCTGACACGGGCATCTCGTCGAAGGCGATGAGCATCATGAACAGCTTCGTGAACGACATTTTCGAGCGCATTGCGGCCGAGGCTTCTCGCCTGGCGCACTACAACAAGCGCTCGACCATCACGTCCCGCGAGATCCAGACCGCTGTGCGGCTGTTGCTGCCTGGCGAGCTGGCCAAGCACGCCGTGAGCGAGGGCACGAAGGCGGTGACCAAGTACACGAGCTCCAAGTAAGGAGGTGGCTCTGGAGTGGAAGGAAGGATGGAGAAGGCTCCTCCGTTGCCGAGAGCGGCAAAACGGCCCTTTTCAGGGCCACCAACTTGCCTTTTGCGGGAAGGGCGGAATTGTTGTTGTTGTTGTTTGTGTGGACGGCTGTGATGTATGTGTGCATTTTGATTGTGGGTGGGGGGGGGGGGGGCGCGTCAAAGCGTGTTGCGGGGGGACGGCCACGAGGTTGGTCGCCGTGGCGTGGAATGGTGGCACGCCTCGTTGGAGTGGTTTTTGACCCATTGGTGGTGGTGTGTGTGTGTTACCTGTCTGCGAGGGGGGACAGTGCGATCGGCGACTTTTGTGTCACCGTAACGACGGCCGTTTGCGGGTTTGTTTTTTTGCACATCATACATGGCGAGGGTGAAATGTGAAATGTTTTTGTTTGGGTTTTTTTTTGCCGCCCACTATTCCCTTTGCTGTACGCCGAGTTTGACAATGGTGCGACGTAACTGCAGCGTGGAGGTGTGTGAGTGACGTTGAAATTGAACGTGCCATTAAGACGCATTGTTGTTGTATTGTACTGTACGTGGTACGGCGACACGCACGATGATGTACCATTTCGACTCTGATTTTTGATAGCCGTGTCTGACTGATTGCGTACGACGCACGCACACCGATGTCGTCATTCAAGATGCACGCGTGTCCAGTGCAGTACAGTAAGCGCGACGCTAGACGGCGGCGGCGGCGGCGGCGGCGGCGGCGGCGGCCGGTCGTCGTTTGTTTGGCGAATGTCTGTACACGTGTTTGTCTGTGTCCATCCGGTATGTATGTGTTTGTTTGAAAGTGTTTTTGTGTGTCGGGTGACGTGGTCCGATCCCGTCGCCCCCTGAGTAACTGTCGATCGGCGCGATAGACCGGCGTCACGCAACTGAACCGAAGTCTTGGGCACACCCGTCATACTGTTGTACACCGTCGCGCTGAGAACGGTGACGAAAGGTTGACTTTGATCGGTCGAATGTCTGGGCAGAACGTGAGGAATGAGGCAAGAGTGCAAGGAGGGGGGGGCAAAAGAGAGAGGAAGGGAAAAAGGGGGAGGAAACGCATTCGTAGAGCAACGGAACGTTCCCGTGTCGGAGGCGTATTGGAGCCGCACTGAAATGCGTTTAACGGCGGCGCGGCTGCAAGTGTCTGCCGTGGTGAACGTTACCTTTGACGGCTGCATTGGGCTTTGCTTTTGCTTTTGCTTTCGCTTTCGCTTTCGCTTTCCCGGATGTACGTAACGTTTGTTGATATGGTTGTGAGGAAGAGTGTATGACAGTGCCGTGCCGTCCATGTTCGTGTGCCCTCCCATTGTGTGTATGCTATTGTCTGTGTACTTGAATGATGTATGTAGGTGTTAGTGGACATGTTTCACCAGTGGGGGGAAATGGATCGTCGATAGTTGGCGTCACTCTGTCACGGTCGAGATGACGCACCCCTCCGTACAGAAAGGTGTCGAGAAAGTGTGTGTGTGTGTGTGGTGTGTGTGTGTGTGTGTGTGTGTGCGTCCGTGAATTGGCAGTGTTTGGAGGTGGGCGTGCCCTGCATGTGGCCCGGAAGGCTGTTCGTTTGGCGGTAGTGTTGTGTGGACAGGGGAGGGGCATGCGTAACGCTGCTGGCATGCATTTCGGGAGATGGGAGGGGGCAAACGAGGAGCGGCGGCCAAAGAAAGGCGGGACGGGGAGGGGCGCGGTGTGGGTGGCTTGCGCCTGTGCTCGGCGTTGTGGTTTGTGCAAAAGAGGAGGAGAAAAACAATGAGTTGCCAGGGAGGGGAGCGGTGGTTGTGTTGTGGTTGTCGTGGTGTAGCCGCAGACGCGGGCTGTCAGTGAACGTGGCGAGACGGACGGATGCGCGGAGGGGCGGGGGCGGCGCATTTCGCCGGTGCCGTGCCGTGCCGTGCCGTGCCTGACAGCCGCGTGGTCGCTGTGTTGTTGGTGGCGTGGGGGCGAGGAGAGTACCGTACGGGTGTGCTTGTGGCGCCGGAAATGGCACACTGCGCCTGCCCGTCTTGGAGGCTGATGGCTGTGGTGTGGAAAATGGGGCGCGGTGATGTTGAAGCAGTTGAAGGACAGAAAAGAAACCAAGAAAACGGGAGGCGTGATGCGGCGGTGGTGGTGAGAGCGGGAAAAACAAAACAAACAAAAAAAAAAACAACAAAAAAAAGAAGGAAAAACAACAAGAAACAAAAAAGAAAACAAAAAGTCTATCAATATTAGAATGTAAATGGAAATGGAAATGGACCCAGGTATAACCTCCCTGCACAAATAGCAGAGAGTCCGATGATAATAGAAATGTGCCAGAATGTTAACGTCCCTACAAAACAAACCCAACGATAATATTAATGAAAGAATGAACCGTATGTAACATTGCAACAGACATAATGAAACCTGATAAATTGTATAAGGGCAGCAGCGTTGACCTTTGGCCCTGTATTCAGAATAAAAAGAGCCAAAGATCGTCACCCCAATGAAAAAGACACTGAAACACGTATGTAACATAGCAGCGATGGCGAGACATTGTAGCATCTGTGACCAGAGAGTTTGCGCTGGACCGCGCGAGTGTTGCGAGCGGTTCTCAGTCAGTCAGTCAGTCAGTCAGTCAGTCGGTCGGTCGTTGCGAGTCTGTAGGTCTGTCTAGTTGAGGGCTGTACTCTGTCAGTAGTCGTCGCGTGCAGTACGCTAATAGTCGTCATGCAGAGCGGTCGGTCAGTAGTAGCAGCCGAGTGCGGTTGTGTGATGTAGGCGGTCGGCAACACTGGTCAAGATGGTGAATAAGGTATACTGTGAATTAATATAATCATTAGATAATGAACAATTTTATTTATTGTAATTATTCTCCAACAAGTTCCCCAATAATAATTTTTATTTCAAAAGCATTTTTCAAACATTTAATTTTTTATTGAACTGAAGAGTTCGTTGCACTTCACATTTCATTCCACTTCTTTGAAGAAAAATTTCACTAAAATCACAAAAAAAAAAGAGAATATTATTATTTGCAATGCAGTTCCTCCAAGCGCTGCGCAACAAACAAGAGCAGAAATGTGACATCCATTTATTCTGAGGTAAGACTTTAATTCTGATTGTTTTGCACAGGGCCAAAGACCGATATTTCGGTTTAATTGAAGTTTCTTGTCACTGAACGGACTTTTAAATGTTGTGAAGAATTTATATTTGAGTCAGATTGCGAATTTAACATTTTTGTTGCCATTTTCAATACCTCTCATTGTGGGCGAGGTTACAATTAGCGCAATGTCCATTAGCATCCGTAAATAACATTGTCCATTATTTTAAATTTTGCGGGGAGGTTACAACGCACAAAAAAAAAAAAAACAAAACAAAAAATTGCATTTGTATCCGCTCCTCAATTGTAGATACCCCTTACACAGCTGTGTGCAATGAATGAGTGCTGGCTGGTAATTAATTGCACTCCTTGGAGGGAAATGCCATAGGAAGTAGTCTTTAAAAAGTGAATGTTTTTCGTTAAAAGACAAAAGTTACTTTAGAAAAAAGTAATAGTGGGGCTTTTTGTCGTTGAACAAAATAAGTACAATGAACATACGTTATCAGATTTGCGCAAAATGCAGCTTCACACCACCTTTTGATTATAACACAATATACTATACATCGTCCCGAACCGTGACCAGAGTCGCGAGACGAGCAGAGCACGCCGCCGACGCCCGCTCAGTACAACCGTCCACCCGCTACTACTGTCGACCGACTACTACCTCTCCCGACTCGCGCTACAATATATATAACAACTGTTCCTGGCGACCCGGTGCGTGCCACTACTGTCGTCTGGCGCGGTCCAAGCGCCGACTAGCAACGATAAATAACTCTCTGGTCAGACAGAGATGCTGTCATGCCTCGCCATCGCTCTGGTAATGAATACATACGTGTTGCAGCGTGCGTACCACCGGAACACGCAGTGGCGGAGCCAAAGACTGTGTTGTCGAGGTCGAGTGCGAGCGGGAAGAGAGGCAGCGTCGGCACGGAGATGCAAGCGAGCGCGAGACGCACGGGGGCTGCGGCGTGGCGCGTTTGCGGTCGGCGCCTTTGGTGGCAACGGCCGGGACAAGCAGCGGTGTATGGTGTGGTGCGGGGCGGACAGGGGCGGCGGTGGACGGGGAGGAGGCGGCGCGACGACGGCATGGGGGCGAAACGGGACGGGGGACGGGGGACGGCGGATGTTGAGAGGCGTCACGCGCGGACAGGACACAGACACAGAGACACACAGATTGGAAAGGGAGGGTGCGCGGTAATAATAGTTGGGAATGTGCGTACCGTGCGGGACGGGAGTGGGCGAGGAACACGGTCGTGGCCCCTGTTTTGGGTGCGTGTGATGACGTCGGTGTGTTGTGGGAAGGGAAGGTGCTGTGGCGGCGGCGCGTAATGGGCGTAGGCCGAAAAGAGAAAGGAACGTCGGCAGTGTGTTGGCAAGCGTCGGTTCGACTGCGACGTTGATGGGCAGGGCAGGGCGAGGTTAATGGTGGTAGGAGTAGGCGTGTGGGCGCACAAAATCTGCCGCTGCAGGCGGTGCCGTAACCGCCATGGCGGGAAGGAGAGAGGGCCAAAGAAAGAAAGAAAGAAAGAAAGAAAGAAGAAACAAAAAAAAAAAAAAAAAAAAGGAGGAGGGGGGGGGGGCGAAAGTGGAGAGGCGGTGGTGTGAGAAGGGCGGGGGCGGAAGGAAGGCAGGAAGGACAAGAGGCGAGGCGACGGCTTGCTTTGTGTATCGGTCGGTCTCTGGCTATGCTTCGTTTTCTGCAGCAGGGTCGGTGCGCGGCGTGGCTCGCGGCAGTGGGAACGCCTGGCGGCTGGACGGCCAGCAATGCGGTTGGATGGGCGGCCACAGCACCGCACCTGTGCCCGAGGAGGAGACGCTGGCGGCGGGCCCTGAGGTGAGGCCGGCTCGGCTCGGCTGGGGCTGTGGATGTGTAGGTGTGCGCCGCTGCTGCAACAACGAGTAAAACGCGAGAAGAAGGGATGGCGGTAGAGAGAGGAAAAAAAAAAGGTCGTGTTGTGTTGATGCGCAGGCAGACGCGTACAGAGAGACGAGCCCGGTCTGCAGCAGGGTGTGGCCGTGCCGAGTGCAGAGCAGCGGCGGCTCGGTTCGGTTCGGCCCGGCCCGGCCCGGCGGGCCGCGCTGTTGTCGCGGACGTGAGCGCCCCCTGGCGGGTGGCCGGAGGCGGCGCGGCGTGTTGGACGTGTGGCTGGTGGCAGTGCACAATTTGCGAGTGGCTGGCGGTGTGGTGTGGCGGTTGGCGCGTCGGGCGGCGGAGAGAGAGAGAGAGGGGGAGGAGAGGTATGTGTTGCGGGCGCCCTTTGCTGCGCTGCGTCGTTGCGTGTGCCGTACAGGGCGGGCGCTTGTCGACTGTGTGGGCGGTGTGGCGAATTGGCGTGAAACGGCTGCCGAGAGGTGTGTGGTAGCGAGCCGGTCGGTGTCAGTGCGAAGGGGAATGTGCGTGCGTTTGGCGGTTTCGGTGTGCTTTTTGCGGCGTGAGAGTGGGGAATTAGTGGGGCCGGCTGTTGTGTTGGTTCCTTGTGTCTTGTGTCGCGTAGCTTGATGGCAACGTGGAAGGACGCCGGTTTCGTTTCGAGCCTTGCGTGTGGTTGTCGACGTTGACTGGTTGGCGTGTGCATGTGTGGGTCGCGAGTGCGTTTTTGGCTGGCTGTGTGTGTGTGTGTGTGTGTGTGTGTGTGTGTGTGTGTGTGTGTGTTTGGGGGGGGAAGGGGGAGGCGGTGGTGAAAGTGCAGTCGTTGCCACGGGCGCGTCGTCGGGTGGGGCTGGGGCTGTGCGTCGTGGCGGAAAGGTGGTAGGTTGCGGGAAGCGAGCCCGTCGTTGACGGTGTCGCGTGAGTTGTGACTCGAGTGGGGCGCGGGGCGCGGGACAGGAGCAGCGTGCCGCTGCGTCGTGGTCGTCAGCAGAGGCTGTGCGTGTGCTTGTCCTTTTTGTGGGCGGTTCGTGCGAGGCGTTTTTTGTTTCGTGTTGCCCTAGTTGTTAGTTTATTTTTTTTTGTGTTTGTTATTTTGAGACGACGACTGGTTGGTGGCGTGCGCGCGAAGTGGCGGTGTGCGCTTCCCGTGTCGTTTTGTTTTTGTTTGGTTTTTTTGTTTTTGTGTGTTTTTTTTGTTTGCACTGGGCCCCGGGGGGTGGGTGGGTGCGTGTGTGTCGATTGCCGGCTGGCGAAAGGTGCGCCATCGGCGGGGTGGGTCGCCGGCACAAGTAGAGGCGGCGGCGTTGTTGCTGTTGTTGTGTGGTGTTTGTTTTGTTCGGCTGTGTCGGCGAGCTGTGTTGCGGTGCGTGTGAATGGTGGTGCAAAAGTGCTGGCGTTGGGGCTGCGACTGCGACGGCGGCGAGCCGCGGGCGCGCATGATAGTGATGTTGTGAACAGCGGCTGTGTACGGTAGTGGTGTTGTTGTAGCACGACGTGCATCCGGGCCGGCGCGGAAAGCGCAGTTGCGGGCGGTTGCCCTTCGGTGCCAGCCATGTCGCGTGAGCGGCGGGTTGCTCTGGTGTCGACACGTGGTGCTCTGGGTTGTTGTGTGGTGCCCTTTGGCCGGTGGGGGTGGTTCGCGTGTGTCTCGTTCGCGCTCGGTATCTGGTCGTGGTCGTGCTGCTCCCCCGTCTGTCGGCGGTTTTCGACGTCGTCTGTACGTTTTTGTTCGTTTGCGGCGTGCCTGCCGACGTCGTCCCGTCGCGACCTTTCAACCGAAAGTGTGGCGCCCGAAGGTGAACGAACGTAACCCTGACCTCGGCGCTTTACGCTGAGCCGAGCGAACCGAACCTAACCTGTGGTGTGGCGAGGTGAGCTCAGCCTGTGAGCCCCTAACGTCTACGTAAGGTAAGCTGTCCGGCTGACGCCTCACGTTTGAACGCTTTTTTTTAACCTAGCACTGACCCCTTAACCTAACGTGTAACCTAACCTAACCTCTGACGCCTGACGTGTTTGAATGCTTAACCTAAGTTTGACGCTTAACCTAACCCAAGTCCCCTTAACCTAACCCACGTCCACCTAACCCTAACCTAACCTAGACGTGTAAACGTAATGTGTAACGCGTAACGTGTAAGGTCGGCTGTCGTGTGTGCTGACGGCAGATTGGGTTGGTCTGTAGATTCGGATTGCGGTTTGCCTCGGTCGAGGGGTTGGGTCGGAAGCGGCGAGGGGCGGCGGCGCCTGTTGCGCAGGCGGCGTCCGTTTGCGGCGGGCAATTGTTGATAAACGGCTGTGAATGTTGGCGGGCGAGAGGAGGAGGACGGCGCGCGATGTGGCCCGACGGCTGCGGGCCGATCGGGAAACGGCGGGAGGGCGACGGAAGGCGATGGGGCGGCGGAGGCGCGTTTGCACGGCCGTCATCGCCGCACGCCTCGGCTTGTGTGGCTGTGGCGCCGGCCGCGCTGGCCGGGCTGCCGCGGCGACGGTGTGGGAGTTTTGCCGAAGGTTTGGCCATTGTGGCGGGTCGTCGGCTGGGGCTGTGGGGGCGGCATTTGGGCGGGGGCGGCGATTCTCGGCGGGCCGACCCAGGCTGTAGCGCGCGGTAGCTGCAGTTTGGCCGTGGTTTGCGGCGCTGCCGTGGCGACTGGTTGGCGACTGTGGTGTGGCTGTGTGTAGCCCCATCCTCGGTGGTTTGAAAGGCGCGGGCGGTTGTGGCGCAGGTTTGGGGCTGCTCCGCACAGGCTGTCGGACGTTGGGCGGTAGCAAGCGCGGGAGGCGCGGCGCGGCGGCGCGCAGAGTGGCGGCCGCTCTCTCGGCCGTCCGCGCCCGCCCGCGACACTGGCTGGGCCTTGTGATTCTCTGCTCTGCTGCTGTGCTGTGCTTGCGTGCCTGCCTGCCGTCCCGCTCGCTCTCGCTCTCGCTCTCGCTGTGTGTTACGCGCGTCGTCGAAATGGCAGATCAGGCGGCTACGAACGAGACTGCTGCGGCACCCGCCGCCACCGGCACTACGAAGAAGGCCAAGTCTGCGTCGTCTGCGAAGAAGCCGCGCGCCAAGCCTGCGCACCCGCGCACCTCTGAGATGGTGACGGCCGCCATCAAGAGTCTGAAGGAGCGCGGCGGGTCGTCGCTGCAGGCGATCAAGAAGTACATTGCCGCGCACTACAAGCTGGACGCGGAGAAGCTGGCGCCGTTTATCAAGAAGTACCTCAAGTCGGCCGTCGTGGCGGGCGAGCTGGTGCAGACGAAGGGGAAGGGCGCGTCCGGCTCGTTCAAGCTTGCCGGCGCCGGCGGCGGGGGGGCGGCCGAGGGCGGCAAGGCTCGTGCTGGCGGTGCCAAGAAGAAGCGCGCCGCTCCGGCCAGCAAGGAGAAGAAGGGCGCCCGTGCGGCCGGCGCAAAGAAGGCTGGTGGCGTGAAGGCGGCGACCGGTCGGAAGGCGGGCGCCGCCAAGAAGGCGTCTGCGGCGTCGGCCGCTCCCGCGGGTGCGAAGAAGGCGGCTGCGGCCAAGCCGGCCAAGGCCAAGTCGCCGTCGAAGGCGAAGAAGGCCGCCAAGGTTCCGACGAAGAAGCCGAAGGCGCCGCGCCCGAAGAAGGCGACGACGCCGTCTAAGGCGAAGGCTTCGCCCAAGAAGAAGAAGTAGAGTAGAGGAGAAAGAGATGGGAGAAAGGAAGGGTTTGGCGCTTGACTCCGTCGTCCCCACCCCCCGTCGTCGTCTAGTGGCGCGCAAGAGACGCGCGGCCCAAAACGGCCCTTCTCAGGGCCATCAAAGCACGTCGGGGAAGGTTTTGATTGTCGTGTTGCGTTTGGTGTGGGTGTCTGTCTGTCTGTCTGTCTGGCGTTTCTGTATGCCCGTGGGGATGCTGTTTGCGTGCCGTGGTGGTTGGATTGCGGGGGTCGGTGGCGGGTGTGGGCGGCGGTAGCGGTAAGCGGTGTTGTTGTTGATTGTCGCCGTGTTTGTGGCGGCGGCCGACGGTTGGTTTTCTGTCACGTTGTTTTGTTTGAATACGTTGGTTGGCTTGCCTGCGTTCGTTCTTCTCGGATGTCTGTCTTGTCTAGTCGTGTCTGGTCTTTGTTGTTTTGTTCCTTTGTGTGTGTGTGTGTGTGTGTGTGTTATGTTTTGCAACGGGGGGCACGTTGAGATGTGGAAGGAGTCGGCGGGGATTTCGGTGGCGTGTAGAGCGAGCGAGCGCGCCTGCCTGGCCGTTGGCCGTCGGAGTGGAGTGCGGGTTTGTTTTTGTGTTTTCGAAACGAAAGCGGCGGCCGGCCGGCCAGCCACCCGTGCGGTGTGACGTCGGCCGTTGGGTATTGTGCGCTTTGAGCGCCGGGGAGGGATGATGTGTGATTGTTGCGCGCTGCTAAGCAGGCAGGCAGAGTGAGCGGGTGTGGCGGACGGACGGGAAGTGGTGGTTGTTGTTTTTGGGTTGCGGGGCGAGAGGCAGGCGACCGACAAAGTTTGCTCGCGACGGAGAGATGTTAGTGGCCCTGAAAAGGGCCGTTTTTGTTTGTGCGGTGCGGTGCCGCGGCGCGGTTTAGGCGCGCTCGCCGCGGATGCGGCGCGCGAGCTGGATGTCCTTGGGCATGATGGTGACGCGCTTGGCGTGGATTGCGCACAGGTTGGTGTCTTCGAAGAGGCCGACGAGGTAGGCCTCGCTGGCCTCCTGCAGGGCCATGACTGCGGAGCTCTGGAAGCGCAGGTCGGTCTTGAAGTCCTGGGCGATCTCGCGCACTAGGCGCTGGAATGGCAGCTTGCGGATGAGCAGCTCTGTGCTCTTCTGGTAGCGCCTGATTTCTCGCAGGGCGACGGTGCCCGGCCTGTAGCGGTGGGGCTTCTTGACGCCTCCGGTGGCGGGCGCGCTCTTCCTCGCCGCCTTGGTGGCGAGCTGTTTGCGCGGCGCCTTTCCGCCGGTGGACTTGCGGGCCGTTTGCTTTGTGCGGGCCATAGCGGTAGCGGAGCGGCGTGCGTGGAGGTTAGGTGCGGCGCGGCGTCCGGTGCTGCCTTGACAACGGGCCCGCGCGCCTCCGTGCTGCGCTTATATGCCCTCGGTTGCGCGTGGTGGGGGGAGGGCGGGCCAGAGTCTATATAGGGGGGCGGCGGGCGCGCTGGGCGCAGACCGTAGCCGACTCGCCAGCCGCTGCAGCTGCTGTTTGTGCACGTTTTGCTTTGCCCGAGGAAGGAAGGATGACAGGCCGCGGCAAGGGAGGAAAGGGGCTCGGCAAGGGTGGCGCCAAGCGGCACCGCAAGGTGTTGCGCGACAACATCCAGGGCATCACGAAGCCCGCCATCCGCCGCCTGGCTCGCAGGGGCGGCGTGAAGCGCATCTCTGGTCTGATCTACGAGGAGACCCGCGGGGTGCTGAAGGTGTTCCTGGAGAACGTGATCCGCGACGCGGTGACGTACACTGAGCACGCCAAGCGCAAGACTGTGACGGCCATGGACGTGGTGTACGCCCTGAAGAGGCAGGGGCGCACCCTGTACGGTTTCGGCGGTTAGGCTGCGTCGCAGCGGGCGCTGGCCTTCCCGCGGCCGTGCTTGTGGGTGGGAGAGACTAGAAAACGGCCCTTTTCAGGGCCACCACACTGTTCGGAAGTTGAAAAGTGCGAAAGAGTCTGTGTTGTTTGTTTGTTTCTTTCTTTCCGTTTGAGCGACGTGATGTGACTGGGAGGGGAGAAGGAAAGGAAACGTGTCATGTGGCTGGCTGTGTGTGGGAGCTGCTTCGTTTGTGTTTGTTATTGTGTGTCGTTGTATCGATCGCGACGGAGATGGCGGGCTGTGTGTTGTTGTGCGAGAGGCGGTGATTATTTGCTTGCGTGGTTTGGCTCTGTGTGTTTGCGGCGGCGTTGGGGTTTCCGAGGCAAGGCGTGTGGGCACAGGCGGCCGGATCAGCTGTTTCGTTCGTGTCGACGGCCGTTGCGCGCGGGAGTGGAGGGCGGTGTGTCGACACGCCTCCCTGTAACAATGGTCATTATTGCTGCCGTTGTCGTTTGGAAGGCGACTGCGACCGTGCAAAATGAATGAATGTGTGTGTGTGTGTGTGTGTTTGTTGGGCCACACGGGCTGTGTGGACGACAAGATGGCGGACGTGCGCCGGCGGCGGCTGTGCTGTGAAAGTGCAAAGTTAAAACAAAACAAGGTGCGGCGAGGACGACTGAAATTTTGCTTTGGACGTAGGTTTGTGTGGTGGCCCTGAAAAGGGCCGATTGTTGTGGGCCGGGCCGAGCCGAGCCGGCAAAGCGCGTTGCGTGCAGGGGAGCACGCGGCGCTGCGATTGCCTTGGCCTCCTTTAGGCCTTCTTCTCGGTCTTCTTTGGCAGCAGGACGGCCTGGATGTTGGGCAGGACACCACCCTGTGCGATGGTGACGCCCGACAGGAGCTTGTTGAGCTCCTCGTCGTTGCGGATGGCAAGCTGCAGGTGGCGCGGGATGATGCGCGTCTTCTTGTTGTCGCGGGCCGCGTTTCCGGCCAGCTCGAGCACCTCAGCCGCGAGGTACTCCATGACGGCGGCGAGGTAGACGGGCGCCCCGGCGCCGACGCGCTCTGCGTAGTTTCCCTTGCGCAGGAGGCGGTGGATTCTGCCGACCGGGAACTGGAGCCCAGCCCTGCTTGAGCGGGACTTTGACTTGCCCTTGACTTTGCCTCCCTTTCCGCGTCCGGACATGGCGATGGGCTAGCGACGGTGCACACGAAACGGAAACGAAAACGACCGGTGCGAGCGGCAGCGAGTCGAGCAGCGGATGTGCGTGCCGGCGCAGCCGGGGTGGGGGTGCTTTATGGGCTCGGGTGCGGCGGCCGGTTGCGCGCGCGCCCCATTGGTCGGCGGCCGCAACAGGGCGAGCTGGTAAAGGTGCGGCGGCGGCTGGCGGCGGGTGCCACTGTGTGGGGAGACGCTGACTAGAGCGGAGCGCTTGCTACTGGTGTTGCTGCTGCCGTACGTTCGTTCGAGATGCCGCCCAAGACTAGCGGGAAGGCCGCCAAGAAGGCTGGCAAGGCGCAGAAGAACATTTCGAAGGGCGACAAGAAGAAGAAGCGCAAGAGGAAGGAGAGCTATGCCATCTACATCTACAAGGTGCTGAAGCAGGTGCACCCTGACACGGGCATCTCGTCGAAGGCGATGAGCATCATGAACAGCTTCGTGAACGACATTTTCGAGCGCATTGCGGCCGAGGCTTCTCGCCTGGCGCACTACAACAAGCGCTCGACCATCACGTCCCGCGAGATCCAGACCGCTGTGCGGCTGTTGCTGCCTGGCGAGCTGGCCAAGCACGCCGTGAGCGAGGGCACGAAGGCGGTGACCAAGTACACGAGCTCCAAGTAAGGAGGTGGCTCTGGAGTGGAAGGAAGGATGGAGAAGGCTCCTCCGTTGCGAGAGCGGCAAAACGGCCCTTTTCAGGGCCACCAACTTGCCTTTTGCGGGAAGGGCGGAATTGTTGTTGTTGTTGTTTGTGTGGACGGCTGTGATGTATGTGTGCATTTTGATTGTGGGTGGGGGGGGGGGGCGCGTCAAAGCGTGTTGCGGGGGACGGCCACGAGGTTGGTCGCCGTGGCGTGGAATGGTGGCACGCCTCGTTGGAGTGGTTTTGACCCATTGGTGGTGGTGTGTGTGTGTTACCTGTCTGCGAGGGGGGACAGTGCGATCGGCGACTTTTGTGTCACCGTAACGACGGCCGTTTGCGGGTTTGTTTTTTGCACATCATACATGGCGAGGGTGAAATGTGAAATGTTTTTGTTTGGTTTTTTTTTGCCGCCCACTATTCCCTTTGCTGTACGCCGAGTTTGACAATGGTGCGACGTAACTGCAGCGTGGAGGTGTGTGAGTGACGTTGAAATTGAACGTGCCATTAAGACGCATTGTTGTTGTATTGTACTGTACGTGTACGGCGACACGCACGATGATGTACCATTCGACTCTGATTTTTGATAGCCGTGTCTGACTGATTGCGTACGACGCACGCACACCGATGTCGTCATTCAAGATGCACGCGTGTCCAGTGCAGTACAGTAAGCGCGACGCTAGACGGCGGCGGCGGCGGCGGCGGCGGCGGCGGCGGTCGTCGTTTGTTTGGCGAATGTCTGTACACGTGTTTGTCTGTGTCCATCCGGTATGTATGTGTTTGTTTGAAAGTGTTTTGTGTGTCGGTGACGTGGTCCGATCCGTCGCCCCCTGAGTAACTGTCGATCGGCGCGATAGACCGGCGTCACGCAACTGAACCGAAGTCTTGGGCACACCCGTCATACTGTTGTACACCGTCGCGCTGAGAACGGTGACGAAAGGTTGACTTTGATCGGTCGAATGTCTGGGCAGAACGTGAGGAATGAGGCAAGAGTGCAAGGAGGGGGGGCAAAAGAGAGAGGAAGGGAAAAAGGGGAGAAACGCATTCGTAGAGCAACGGAACGTTCCCGTGTCGGAGGCGTATTGGAGCCGCACTGAAATGCGTTTAACGGCGGCGCGGCTGCAAGTGTCTGCCGTGGTGAACGTTACCTTTGACGGCTGCATTGGGCTTTGCTTTTGCTTTTGCTTTCGCTTTCGCTTTCGCTTTCCCGGATGTACGTAACGTTTGTTGATATGGTTGTGAGGAAGAGTGTATGACAGTGCCGTGCCGTCCATGTTCGTGTGCCCTCCCATTGTGTGTATGCTATTGTCTGTGTACTTGAATGATGTATGTAGGTGTTAGTGGACATGTTTCACCAGTGGGGGGAAATGGATCGTCGATAGTTGGCGTCACTCTGTCACGGTCGAGATGACGCACCCTCCGTACAGAAAGGTGTCGAGAAAGTGTGTGTGTGTGTGTGTGTGTGTGTGTGTGTGTGTGTGTGCGTCCGTGAATTGGCAGTGTTTGGAGGTGGGCGTGCCCTGCATGTGGCCCGGAAGGCTGTTCGTTTGGCGGTAGTGTTGTGTGGACAGGGGAGGGGCATGCGTAACGCTGCTGGCATGGCATTTCAGGAGCGGCGGCCAAAGAAAGGCGGGACGGGGAGGGGCGCGGTGTGGGTGGCTTGCGCCTGTGCTCGGCGTTGTGGTTTGTGCAAAAGAGGAGGAGAAAAACAATGAGTTGCCAGGGAGGGGAGCGGTGTTGTGTTGTGGTTGTCGTGGTGTAGCCGCAGACGCGGCTGTCAGTGAACGTGGCGAGACGGACGGATGCGCGGAGGGGCGGGGGCGGCGCATTTCGCCGGTGCCGTGTGCCGTGCCGTGCCGTGCCTGACAGCCGCGTGGTCGCTGTGTTGTTGGTGGCGTGGGGGCGAGGAGAGTACCGTACGGGTGTGCTTGTGCGCCGGAAATGGCACACTGCGCCTGCCCGTCTTGGAGGCTGATGGCTGTGGTGTGGAAATGGGGCGCGGTGATGTTGAAGCAGTTGAAGAACAGAAAAGAAACCAAGAAAACGGGAGGCGTGATGCGGCGGTGGTGGTGAGAGCGGGAAAAACAAAACAAACAAAAAAAAAAACAACAAAAAAAAGAAGGAAAAACAACAAGAAACAAAAAAGAAAACAAAAAGTCTATCAATATTAGAATGTAAATGGAAATGGAAATGGACCCAGGTATAACCTCCCTGCACAAATAGCAGAGAGTCCGATGATAATAGAAATGTGCCAGAATGTTAACGTCCCTACAAAACAAACCCAACGATAATATTAATGAAAGAATGAACCGTATGTAACATTGCAACAGACATAATGAAACCTGATAAATTGTATAAGGGCAGCAGCGTTGACCTTTGGCCCTGTATTCAGAATAAAAAGAGCCAAAGATCGTCACCCCAATGAAAAAGACACTGAAACACGTATGTAACATAGCAGCGATGGCGAGACATTGTAGCATCTGTGACCAGAGAGTTTGCGCTGGACCGCGCGAGTGTTGCGAGCGGTTCTCAGTCAGTCAGTCAGTCAGTCGGTCGGTCGTTGCGAGTCTGTAGGTCTGTCTAGTTGAGGGCTGTACTCTGTCAGTAGTCGTCGCGTGCAGTACGCTAATAGTCGTCATGCAGAGCGGTCGGTCAGTAGTAGCAGCCGAGTGCGGTTGTGTGATGTAGGCGGTCGGCAACACTGGTCAAGATGGTGAATAAGGTATACTGTTAATTAATATAATCATTAGATAATGAACAATTTTATTTATTGTAATTATTCTCCAACAAGTTCCCCAATAATAATTTTTATTTCAAAAGCATTTTTCAAACATTTAATTTTTTATTGAACTGAAGAGTTCGTTGCACTTCACATTTCATTCCACTTCTTTGAAGAAAAATTTCACTAAAATCACAAAAAAAAAGAGAATATTATTATTTGCAATGCAGTTCCTCCAAGCGCTGCGCAACAAACAAGAGCAGAAATGTGACATCCATTTATTCTGAGGTAAGACTTTAATTCTGATTGTTTTGCACAGGGCCAAAGACCGATATTTCGGTTTAATTGAAGTTTCTTGTCACTGAACGGACTTTTAAATGTTGTGAAGAATTTATATTTGAGTCAGATTGCGAATTTAACATTTTTGTTGCCATTTTCAATACCTCTCATTGTGGGCGAGGTTACAATTAGCGCAATGTCCATTAGCATCCGTAAATAACATTGTCCATTATTTTAAATTTTGCGGGGAGGTTACAACGCACAAAAAAAAAAAAAACAAAACAAAAAATTGCATTTGTATCCGCTCCTCAATTGTAGATACCCCTTACACAGCTGTGTGCAATGAATGAGTGCTGGCTGGTAATTAATTGCACTCCTTGGAGGGAAATGCCATAGGAAGTAGTCTTTAAAAAGTGAATGTTTTTCGTTAAAAGACAAAAGTTACTTTAGAAAAAAGTAATAGTGGGGCTTTTTGTCGTTGAACAAAATAAGTACAATGAACATACGTTATCAGATTTGCGCAAAATGCAGCTTCACACTACCTTTTGATTATAACACAATATACTATACATCGTCCCGAACCGTGACCAGAGTCGCGAGACGAGCAGAGCACGCCGCCGACGCCCGCTCAGTACAACCGTCCACCCGCTACTACTGTCGACCGACTACTACCTCTCCCGACTCGCGCTACAATATATATAACAACTGTTCCTGGCGACCCGGTGCGTGCCACTACTGTCGTCTGGCGCGGTCCAAGCGCCGACTAGCAACGATAAATAACTCTCTGGTCAGACAGAGATGCTGTCATGCCTCGCCATCGCTCTGGTAATGAATACATACGTGTTGCAGCGTGCGTACCACCGGAACACGCAGTGGCGGAGCCAAAGACTGTGTTGTCGAGGTCGAGTGCGAGCGGGAAGAGAGGCAGCGTCGGCACGGAGATGCAAGCGAGCGCGAGACGCACGGGGGCTGCGGCGTGGCGCGTTTGCGGTCGGCGCCTTTGGTGGCAACGGCCGGGACAAGCAGCGGTGTATGGTGTGGTGCGGGGCGGACAGGGGCGGCGGTGGACGGGGAGGAGGCGGCGCGACGACGGCATGGGGGCGAAAACGGGACGGGGGACGGCGGATGTTGAGAGGCGTCACGCGCGGACAGGACACAGACACAGAGACACACAGATTGGAAAGGGAGGGTGCGCGGTAATAGTTGGGAATGTGCGTACCGTGCGGGACGGGAGTGGGCGAGGAACACGGTCGTGGCCCCTGTTTTGGGTGCGTGTGATGACGTCGGTGTGTTGTGGGAAGGGAAGGTGCTGTGGCGGCGGCGCGTAATGGGCGTAGGCCGAAAAGAGAAAGGAACGTCGGCAGTGTGTTGGCAAGCGTCGGTTCGACTGCGACGTTGATGGGCAGGGCAGGGCGAGGTTAATGGTGGTAGGAGTAGGCGTGTGGGCGCACAAAATCTGCCGCTGCAGGCGGTGCCGTAACCGCCATGGCGGGAAGGAGAGAGGGCCAAAGAAAGAAAGAAAGAAAGAAAGAAAGAAGAAAACAAAAAAAAAAAAAAAAAAGGAGGAGGGGGGGGCGAAAGTGGAGAGGCGGTGGTGTGAGAAGGGCGGGGGCGGAAGGAAGGCAGGAAGGACAAGAGGCGAGGCGACGGCTTGCTTTGTGTATCGGTCGGTCTCTGGCTATGCTTCGTTTTCTGCAGCAGGGTCGGTGCGCGGCGTGGCTCGCGGCAGTGGGAACGCCTGGCGGCTGGACGGCCAGCAATGCGGTTGGATGGGCGGCCACAGCACCGCACCTGTGCCCGAGGAGGAGACGCTGGCGGCGGGCCCTGAGGTGAGGCCGGCTCGGCTCGGCTGGGGCTGTGGATGTGTAGGTGTGCGCCGCTGCTGCAACAACGAGTAAAACGCGAGAAGAAGGGATGGCGGTAGAGAGAGGAAAAAAAAAAGGTCGTGTTGTGTTGATGCGCAGGCAGACGCGTACAGAGAGACGAGCCCGGTCTGCAGCAGGGTGTGGCCGTGCCGAGTGCAGAGCAGCGGCGGCTCGGTTCGGTTCGGCCCGGCCCGGCCCGGCCCGGCGGGCCGCGCTGTTGTCGCGGACGTGAGCGCCCCCTGGCGGGTGGCCGGAGGCGGCGCGGCGTGTTGGACGTGTGGCTGGTGGCAGTGCACAATTTGCGAGTGGCTGGCGGTGTGGTGTGGCGGTTGGCGCGTCGGGCGGCGGAGAGAGAGAGAGAGGGGGAGGAGAGGTATGTGTTGCGGGCGCCCTTTGCTGCGCTGCGTCGTTGCGTGTGCCGTACAGGGCGGGCGCTTGTCGACTGTGTGGGCGGTGTGGCGAATTGGCGTGAAACGGCTGCCGAGAGGTGTGTGGTAGCGAGCCGGTCGGTGTCAGTGCGAAGGGGAATGTGCGTGCGTTTGGCGGTTTCGGTGTGCTTTTTGCGGCGTGAGAGTGGGGAATTAGTGGGGCCGGCTGTTGTGTTGGTTCCTTGTGTCTTGTGTCGCGTAGCTTGATGGCAACGTGGAAGGACGCCGGTTTCGTTTCGAGCCTTGCGTGTGGTTGTCGACGTTGACTGGTTGGCGTGTGCATGTGTGGGTCGCGAGTGCGTTTTTGGCTGGCTGTGTGTGTGTGTGTGTGTGTGTGTGTGTGTGTGTGTGTGTGTGTGTTTTGGGGGGGAAGGGGGAGGCGGTGGTGAAAGTGCAGTCGTTGCCACGGGCGCGTCGTCGGGTGGGGCTGGGGCTGTGCGTCGTGGCGGAAAGGTGGTAGGTTGCGGGAAGCGAGCCCGTCGTTGACGGTGTCGCGTGAGTTGTGACTCGAGTGGGGCGCGGGGCGCGGGACAGGAGCAGCGTGCCGCTGCGTCGTGGTCGTCAGCAGAGGCTGTGCGTGTGCTTGTCCTTTTTGTGGGCGGTTCGTGCGAGGCGTTTTTTGTTTCGTGTTGCCCTAGTTGTTAGTTTATTTTTTTTTTGTGTTTGTTATTTTGAGACGACGACTGGTTGGTGGCGTGCGCGCGAAGTGGCGGTGTGCGCTTCCCGTGTCGTTTTGTTTTTGTTTGGTTTTTTTGTTTTTGTGTGTTTTTTTTTTTGCACTGGGCCCCGGGGGGTGGGTGGGTGCGTGTGTGTCGATTGCCGGCTGGCGAAAGGTGCGCCATCGGCGGGGTGGGTCGCCGGCACAAGTAGAGGCGGCGGCGTTGTTGCTGTTGTTGTGTGGTGTTTGTTTTGTTCGGCTGTGTCGGCGAGCTGTGTTGCGGTGCGTGTGAATGGTGGTGCAAAAGTGCTGGCGTTGGGGCTGCGACTGCGACGGCGGCGAGCCGCGGGCGCGCATGATAGTGATGTTGTGAACAGCGGCTGTGTACGGTAGTGGTGTTGTTGTAGCACGACGTGCATCCGGGCCGGCGCGGAAAGCGCAGTTGCGGGCGGTTGCCCTTCGGTGCCAGCCATGTCGCGTGAGCGGCGGGTTGCTCTGGTGTCGACACGTGGTGCTCTGGGTTGTTGTGTGGTGCCCTTTGGCCGGTGGGGGTGGTTCGCGTGTGTCTCGTTCGCGCTCGGTATCTGGTCGTGGTCGTGCTGCTCCCCCGTCTGTCGGCGGTTTTCGACGTCGTCTGTACGTTTTTGTTCGTTTGCGGCGTGCCTGCCGACGTCGTCCCGTCGCGACCTTTCAACCGAAAGTGTGGCGCCCGAAGGTGAACGAACGTAACCCTGACCTCGGCGCTTTACGCTGAGCCGAGCGAACCGAACCTAACCTGTGGTGTGGCGAGGTGAGCTCAGCCTGTGAGCCCCTAACGTCTACGTAAGGTAAGCTGTCCGGCTGACGCCTCACGTTTGAACGCTTTTTTTTAACCTAGCACTGACCCCTTAACCTAACGTGTAACCTAACCTAACCTCTGACGCCTGACGTGTTTGAATGCTTAACCTAAGTTTGACGCTTAACCTAACCCAAGTCCCCTTAACCTAACCCACGTCCACCTAACCCTAACCTAACCTAGACGTGTAAACGTAATGTGTAACGCGTAACGTGTAAGGTCGGCTGTCGTGTGTGCTGACGGCAGATTGGGTTGGTCTGTAGATTCGGATTGCGGTTTGCCTCGGTCGAGGGGTTGGGTCGGAAGCGGCGAGGGGCGGCGGCGCCTGTTGCGCAGGCGGCGTCCGTTTGCGGCGGGCAATTGTTGATAAACGGCTGTGAATGTTGGCGGGCGAGAGGAGGAGGACGGCGCGCGATGTGGCCCGACGGCTGCGGGCCGATCGGGAAACGGCGGGAGGGCGACGGAAGGCGATGGGGCGGCGGAGGCGCGTTTGCACGGCCGTCATCGCCGCACGCCTCGGCTTGTGTGGCTGTGGCGCCGGCCGCGCTGGCCGGGCTGCCGCGGCGACGGTGTGGGAGTTTTGCCGAAGGTTTGGCCATTGTGGCGGGTCGTCGGCTGGGGCTGTGGGGGCGGCATTTGGGCGGGGGCGGCGATTCTCGGCGGGCCGACCCAGGCTGTAGCGCGCGGTAGCTGCAGTTTGGCCGTGGTTTGCGGCGCTGCCGTGGCGACTGGTTGGCGACTGTGGTGTGGCTGTGTGTAGCCCCATCCTCGGTGGTTTGAAAGGCGCGGGCGGTTGTGGCGCAGGTTTGGGGCTGCTCCGCACAGGCTGTCGGACGTTGGGCGGTAGCAAGCGCGGGAGGCGCGGCGCGGCGGCGCGCAGAGTGGCGGCCGCTCTCTCGGCCGTCCGCGCCCGCCCGCGACACTGGCTGGGCCTTGTGATTCTCTGCTCTGCTGCTGTGCTGTGCTTGCGTGCCTGCCTGCCGTCCCGCTCGCTCTCGCTCTCGCTCTCGCTGTGTGTTACGCGCGTCGTCGAAATGGCAGATCAGGCGGCTACGAACGAGACTGCTGCGGCACCCGCCGCCACCGGCACTACGAAGAAGGCCAAGTCTGCGTCGTCTGCGAAGAAGCCGCGCGCCAAGCCTGCGCACCCGCGCACCTCTGAGATGGTGACGGCCGCCATCAAGAGTCTGAAGGAGCGCGGCGGGTCGTCGCTGCAGGCGATCAAGAAGTACATTGCCGCGCACTACAAGCTGGACGCGGAGAAGCTGGCGCCGTTTATCAAGAAGTACCTCAAGTCGGCCGTCGTGGCGGGCGAGCTGGTGCAGACGAAGGGGAAGGGCGCGTCCGGCTCGTTCAAGCTTGCCGGCGCCGGCGGCGGGGGGGCGGCCGAGGGCGGCAAGGCTCGTGCTGGCGGTGCCACCAAGAAGAAGCGCGCCGCTCCGGCCAGCAAGGAGAAGAAGGGCGCCCGTGCGGCCGGCGCAAAGAAGGCTGGTGGCGTGAAGGCGGCGACCGGTCGGAAGGCGGGCGCCGCCAAGAAGGCGTCTGCGGCGTCGGCCGCTCCCGCGGGTGCGAAGAAGGCGGCTGCGGCCAAGCCGGCCAAGGCCAAGTCGCCGTCGAAGGCGAAGAAGGCCGCCAAGGTTCCGACGAAGAAGCCGAAGGCGCCGCGCCCGAAGAAGGCGACGACGCCGTCTAAGGCGAAGGCTTCGCCCAAGAAGAAGAAGTAGAGTAGAGGAGAAAGAGATGGGAGAAAGGAAGGGTTTGGCGCTTGACTCCGTCGTCCCCACCCCCCGTCGTCGTCTAGTGGCGCGCAAGAGACGCGCGGCCCAAAACGGCCCTTCTCAGGGCCATCAAAGCACGTCGGGGAAGGTTTTGATTGTCGTGTTGCGTTTGGTGTGGGTGTCTGTCTGTCTGGCGTTTCTGTATGCCCGTGGGGATGCTGTTTGCGTGCCGTGGTGGTTGGATTGCGGGGGTCGGTGGCGGGTGTGGGCGGCGGTAGCGGTAAGCGGTGTTGTTGTTGATTGTCGCCGTGTTTGTGGCGGCGGCCGACGGTTGGTTTTCTGTCACGTTGTTTTGTTTGAATACGTTGGTTGGCTTGCCTGCGTTCGTTCTTCTCGGATGTCTGTCTTGTCTAGTCGTGTCTGGTCTTTGTTGTTTTGTTCCTTTGTGTGTGTGTGTGTGTGTTATGTTTTGCAACGGGGGGCACGTTGAGATGTGGAAGGAGTCGGCGGGGATTTCGGTGGCGTGTAGAGCGAGCGAGCGCGCCTGCCTGGCCGTTGGCCGTCGGAGTGGAGTGCGGGTTTGTTTTTGTGTTTTCGAAACGAAAGCGGCGGCCGGCCGGCCAGCCACCCGTGCGGTGTGACGTCGGCCGTTGGGTATTGTGCGCTTTGAGCGCCGGGGAGGGATGATGTGTGATTGTTGCGCGCTGCTAAGCAGGCAGGCAGAGTGAGCGGGTGTGGCGGACGGACGGGAAGTGGTGGTTGTTGTTTTTGGGTTGCGGGGCGAGAGGCAGGCGACCGACAAAGTTTGCTCGCGACGGAGAGATGTTAGTGGCCCTGAAAAGGGCCGTTTTTGTTTGTGCGGTGCGGTGCCGCGGCGCGGTTTAGGCGCGCTCGCCGCGGATGCGGCGCGCGAGCTGGATGTCCTTGGGCATGATGGTGACGCGCTTGGCGTGGATTGCGCACAGGGTTGGTGTCTTCGAAGAGGCCGACGAGGTAGGCCTCGCTGGCCTCCTGCAGGGCCATGACTGCGGAGCTCTGGAAGCGCAGGTCGGTCTTGAAGTCCTGGGCGATCTCGCGCACTAGGCGCTGGAATGGCAGCTTGCGGATGAGCAGCTCTGTGCTCTTCTGGTAGCGCCTGATTTCTCGCAGGGCGACGGTGCCCGGCCTGTAGCGGTGGGGCTTCTTGACGCCTCCGGTGGCGGGCGCGCTCTTCCTCGCCGCCTTGGTGGCGAGCTGTTTGCGCGGCGCCTTTCCGCCGGTGGACTTGCGGGCCGTTTGCTTTGTGCGGGCCATAGCGGTAGCGGAGCGGCGTGCGTGGAGGTTAGGTGCGGCGCGGCGTCCGGTGCTGCCTTGACAACGGGCCCGCGCGCCTCCGTGCTGCGCTTATATGCCCTCGGTTGCGCGTGGTGGGGGGAGGGCGGGCCAGAGTCTATATAGGGGGGGCGGCGGGCGCGCTGGGCGCAGACCGTAGCCGACTCGCCAGCCGCTGCAGCTGCTGTTTGTGCACGTTTTGCTTTGCCCGAGGAAGGAAGGATGACAGGCCGCGGCAAGGGAGGAAAGGGGCTCGGCAAGGGTGGCGCCAAGCGGCACCGCAAGGTGTTGCGCGACAACATCCAGGGCATCACGAAGCCCCGCCATCCGCCGCCTGGCTCGCAGGGGCGGCGTGAAGCGCATCTCTGGTCTGATCTACGAGGAGACCCGCGGGGTGCTGAAGGTGTTCCTGGAGAACGTGATCCGCGACGCGGTGACGTACACTGAGCACGCCAAGCGCAAGACTGTGACGGCCCATGGACGTGGTGTACGCCCTGAAGAGGCAGGGGGCGCACCCTGTACGGTTTCGGCGGTTAGGCTGCGTCGCAGCGGGCGCTGGCCTTCCCGCGGCCGTGCTTGTGGGTGGGAGAGACTAGAAAACGGCCCTTTTCAGGGCCACCACACTGTTCGGAAGTTGAAAAGTTGTTTGTTTCTTTCTTTCCGTTTGAGCGACGTGATGTGACTGGGAGGGGAGAAGGAAAGGAAACGTGTCATGTGGCTGGCTGTGTGTGGGAGCTGCTTCGTTTGTGTTTGTTATTGTGTGTCGTTGTATCGATCGCGACGGAGATGGCGGGCTGTGTGTTGTTGTGCGAGAGGCGGTGATTATTTGCTTGCGTGGTTTGGCTCTGTGTGTTTGCGGCGGCGTTGGGGTTTCCGAGGCAAGGCGTGTGGGCACAGGCGGCCGGATCAGCTGTTTCGTTCGTGTCGACGGCCGTTGCGCGCGGGAGTGGAGGGCGGTGTGTCGACACGCCTCCCTGTAACAATGGTCATTATTGCTGCCGTTGTCGTTTGGAAGGCGACTGCGACCGTGCAAAATGAATGTGTGTGTGTGTGTTTGTTGGGCCACACGGGCTGTGTGGACGACAAGATGGCGGACGTGCGCCGGCGGCGGCTGTGCTGTGAAAGTGCAAAGTTAAAACAAAACAAGGTGCGGCGAGGACGACTGAAATTTTGCTTTGGACGTAGGTTTGTGTGGTGGCCCTGAAAAGGGCCGATTGTTGTGGGCCGGGGCCGAGCCGAGCCGGCAAAGCGCGTTGCGTGCAGGGGAGCACGCGGCGCTGCGATTGCCTTGGCCTCCTTTAGGCCTTCTTCTCGGTCTTCTTTGGCAGCAGGACGGCCTGGATGTTGGGCAGGACACCACCCTGTGCGATGGTGACGCCCGACAGGAGCTTGTTGAGCTCCTCGTCGTTGCGGATGGCAAGCTGCAGGTGGCGCGGGATGATGCGCGTCTTCTTGTTGTCGCGGGCCGCGTTTCCGGCCAGCTCGAGCACCTCAGCCGCGAGGTACTCCATGACGGCGGCGAGGTAGACGGGCGCCCCGGCGCCGACGCGCTCTGCGTAGTTTCCCTTGCGCAGGAGGCGGTGGATTCTGCCGACCGGGAACTGGAGCCCAGCCCTGCTTGAGCGGGACTTTGACTTGCCCTTGACTTTGCCTCCCTTTCCGCGTCCGGACATGGCGATGGGCTAGCGACGGTGCACACGAAACGGAAACGAAAACGACCGGTGCGAGCGGCAGCGAGTCGAGCAGCGGAGTGCGTGCCGGCGCAGCCGGGGTGGGGGTGCTTTATGGGCTCGGGTGCGGCGGCCGGTTGCGCGCGCGCCCCATTGGTCGGCGGCCGCAACAGGGCGAGCTGGTAAAGGTGCGGCGGCGGCTGGCGGCGGGTGCCACTGTGTGGGGAGACGCTGACTAGAGCGGAGCGCTTGCTACTGGTGTTGCTGCTGCCGTACGTTCGTTCGAGATGCCGCCCAAGACTAGCGGGAAGGCCGCCAAGAAGGCTGGCAAGGCGCAGAAGAACATTTCGAAGGGCGACAAGAAGAAGAAGCGCAAGAGGAAGGAGAGCTATGCCATCTACATCTACAAGGTGCTGAAGCAGGTGCACCCTGACACGGGCATCTCGTCGAAGGCGATGAGCATCATGAACAGCTTCGTGAACGACATTTTCGAGCGCATTGCGGCCGAGGCTTCTCGCCTGGCGCACTACAACAAGCGCTCGACCATCACGTCCCGCGAGATCCAGACCGCTGTGCGGCTGTTGCTGCCTGGCGAGCTGGCCAAGCACGCCGTGAGCGAGGGCACGAAGGCGGTGACCAAGTACACGAGCTCCAAGTAAGGAGGTGGCTCTGGAGTGGAAGGAAGGATGGAGAAGGCTCCTCCGTTGCGAGAGCGGCAAAACGGCCCTTTTCAGGGCCACCAACTTGCCTTTTGCGGGAAGGGCGGAATTGTTGTTGTTGTTGTTTGTGTGGACGGCTGTGATGTATGTGTGCATTTTGATTGTGGGTGGGGGGGGGCGCGTCAAAGCGTGTTGCGGGGACGGCCACGAGGTTGGTCGCCGTGGCGTGGAATGGTGGCACGCCTCGTTGGAGTGGTTTTGACCCATTGGTGGTGGGTGTGTGTGTGTTACCTGTCTGCGAGGGGGGACAGTGCGATCGGCGACTTTTGTGTCACCGTAACGACGGCCGTTTGCGGGTTTGTTTTTTGCACATCATACATGGCGAGGGTGAAATGTGAAATGTTTTTGTTTGGTTTTTTTTTGCCGCCCACTATTCCCTTTGCTGTACGCCGAGTTTGACAATGGTGCGACGTAACTGCAGCGTGGAGGTGTGTGAGTGACGTTGAAATTGAACGTGCCATTAAGACGCATTGTTGTTGTATTGTACTGTACGTGTACGGCGACACGCACGATGATGTACCATTCGACTCTGATTTTTGATAGCCGTGTCTGACTGATTGCGTACGACGCACGCACACCGATGTCGTCATTCAAGATGCACGCGTGTCCAGTGCAGTACAGTAAGCGCGACGCTAGACGGCGGCGGCGGCGGCGGCGGCGGCGGCGGCGGTCGTCGTTTGTTTGGCGAATGTCTGTACACGTGTTTGTCTGTGTCCCATCCGGTATGTATGTGTTTGTTTGAAAGTGTTTTGTGTGTCGGTGACGTGGTCCGATCCGTCGCCCCCTGAGTAACTGTCGATCGGCGCGATAGACCGGCGTCACGCAACTGAACCGAAGTCTTGGGCACACCCGTCATACTGTTGTACACCGTCCGCGCTGAGAACGGTGACGAAAGGTTGACTTTGATCGGTCGAATGTCTGGGCAGAACGTGAGGAATGAGGCAAGAGTGCAAGGAGGGGGGGCAAAAGAGAGAGGAAGGGAAAAAGGGGAGAAACGCATTCGTAGAGCAACGGAACGTTCCCGTGTCGGAGGCGTATTGGAGCCGCACTGAAATGCGTTTAACGGCGGCGCGGCTGCAAGTGTCTGCCGTGGTGAACGTTACCTTTGACGGCTGCATTGGGCTTTGCTTTTGCTTTTGCTTTTGCTTTCGCTTTCGCTTTCGCTTTCCCGGATGTACGTAACGTTTGTTGATATGGTTCTGAGGAAGAGTGTATGACAGTGCCGTGCCGTCCATGTTCGTGTGCCCTCCCATTGTGTGTATGCTATTGTCTGTGTACTTGAATGATGTATGTAGGTGTTAGTGGACATGTTTCACCAGTGGGGGGAAATGGATCGTCGATAGTTGGCGTCACTCTGTCACGGTCGAGATGACGCACCCTCCGTACAGAAAGGTGTCGAGAAAGTGTGTGTGTGTGTGTGCGTCCGTGAATTGGCAGTGTTTGGAGGTGGGCGTGCCCTGCATGTGGCCCGGAAGGCTGTTCGTTTGGCGGTAGTGTTGTGTGGACAGGGGAGGGGCATGCGTAACGCTGCTGGCATGGCATTTCGGGAGATGGGAGGGGGCAAACGAGGAGCGGCGGCCAAAGAAAGGCGGGACGGGGAGGGGCGCGGTGGTGGGTGGCTTGCGCCTGTGCTCGGCGTTGTGGTTTGTGCAAAAGAGGAGGAGAAAAACAATGAGTTGCCAGGGAGGGGAGCGGTGTTGTGTTGTGGTTGTCGTGGGTGTAGCCGCAGACGCGGCTGTCAGTGAACGTGGCGAGACGGACGGATGCGCGGAGGGGCGGGGGCGGCGCATTTCGCCGGTGCCGTGCCGTGCCGTGCCGTGCCTGACAGCCGCGTGGTCGCTGTGTTGTTGGTGGCGTGGGGGCGAGGAGAGTACCGTACGGGTGTGCTTGTGCGCCGGAAATGGCACACTGCGCCTGCCCGTCTTGGAGGCTGATGGCTGTGGTGTGGAAATGGGGCGCGGTGATGTTGAAGCAGTTGAAGAACAGAAAAGAAACCAAGAAAACGGGAGGCGTGATGCGGCGGTGGTGGTGAGAGCGGGAAAAACAAACAAACAAAAAAAAACAACAAAAAAAAGAAGGAAAAACAACAAGAAACAAAAAAGAAAACAAAAAGTCTATCAATATTAGAATGTAAATGGAAATGGAAATGGACCCAGGTATAACCTCCCTGCACAAATAGCAGAGAGTCCGATGATAATAGAAATGTGCCAGAATGTTAACGTCCCTACAAAACAAACCCAACGATAATATTAATGAAAGAATGAACCGTATGTAACATTGCAACAGACATAATGAAACCTGATAAATTGTATAAGGGCAGCAGCGTTGACCTTTGGGCCCTGTATTCAGAATAAAAAGAGCCAAAGATCGTCACCCCAATGAAAAAGACACTGAAACACGTATGTAACATAGCAGCGATGGCGAGACATTGTAGCATCTGTGACCAGAGAGTTTGCGCTGGACCGCGCGAGTGTTGCGAGCGGTTCTCAGTCAGTCAGTCAGTCAGTCGGTCGGTCGTTGCGAGTCTGTAGGTCTGTCTAGTTGAGGGCTGTACTCTGTCAGTAGTCGTCGCGTGCAGTACGCTAATAGTCGTCATGCAGAGCGGTCGGTCAGTAGTAGCAGCCGAGTGCGGTTGTGTGATGTAGGCGGTCGGCAACACTGGTCAAGATGGTGAATAAGGTATACTGTTAATTAATATAATCATTAGATAATGAACAATTTTATTTATTGTAATTATTCTCCAACAAGTTCCCCAATAATAATTTTTATTTCAAAAGCATTTTTCAAACATTTAATTTTTTATTGAACTGAAGAGTTCGTTGCACTTCACATTTCATTCCACTTCTTTGAAGAAAAATTTCACTAAAATCACAAAAAAAAGAGAATATTATTATTTGCAATGCAGTTCCTCCAAGCGCTGCGCAACAAACAAGAGCAGAAATGTGACATCCATTTATTCTGAGGTAAGACTTTAATTCTGATTGTTTTGCACAGGGCCAAAGACCGATATTTCGTTTAATTGAAGTTTCTTGTCACTGAACGGACTTTTAAATGTTGTGAAGAATTTATATTTGAGTCAGATTGCGAATTTAACATTTTTGTTGCCATTTTCAATACCTCTCATTGTGGGCGAGGTTACAATTAGCGCAATGTCCATTAGCATCCGTAAATAACATTGTCCATTATTTTAAATTTTGCGGGGAGGTTACAACGCACAAAAAAAAAAAAAACAAAACAAAAAATTGCATTTGTATCCGCTCCTCAATTGTAGATACCCCTTACACAGCTGTGTGCAATGAATGAGTGCTGGCTGGTAATTAATTGCACTCCTTGGAGGGAAATGCCATAGGAAGTAGTCTTTAAAAAGTGAATGTTTTTCGTTAAAAGACAAAAGTTACTTTAGAAAAAGTAATAGTGGGGCTTTTTGTCGTTGAACAAAATAAGTACAATGAACATACGTTATCAGATTTGCGCAAAATGCAGCTTCACACTACCTTTTGATTATAACACAATATACTATACATCGTCCCGAACCGTGACCAGAGTCGCGAGGACGAGCAGAGCACGCCGCCGACGCCCGCTCAGTACAACCGTCCACCGCTACTACTGTCGACCGACTACTACCTCTCCCGACTCGCGCTACAATATATATAACAACTGTTCCTGGGCGACCCGGTGCGTGCCACTACTGTCGTCTGGCGCGGTCCAAGCGCCGACTAGCAACGATAAATAACTCTCTGGTCAGACAGAGATGCTGTCATGCCTCGCCATCGCTCTGGTAATGAATACATACGTGTTGCAGCGTGCGTACCACCGGAACACGCAGTGGCGGAGCCAAAGACTGTGTTGTCGAGGTCGAGTGCGAGCGGGAAGAGAGGCAGCGTCGGCACGAGATGCAAGCGAGCGCGAGACGCACGGGGGCTGCGGCGTGGCGCGTTTGCGGTCGGCGCCTTTGGTGGCAACGGCCGGGACAAGCAGCGGTGTATGGTGTGGTGCGGGGCGGACAGGGGCGGCGGTGGACGGGGAGGAGGCGGCGCGACGACGGCATGGGGCGAAAACGGGACGGGGGACGGCGGATGTTGAGAGGCGTCACGCGCGGACAGGACACAGACACAGAGACACACAGATTGGAAAGGGAGGGTGCGCGGTAATAGTTGGGAATGTGCGTACCGTGCGGGACGGGAGTGGGCGAGGAACACGGTCGTGGCCCCTGTTTTGGGTGCGTGTGATGACGTCGGTGTGTTGTGGGAAGGGAAGGTGCTGTGGCGGCGGCGCGTAATGGGCGTAGGCCGAAAAGAGAAAGGAACGTCGGCAGTGTGTTGGCAAGCGTCGGTTCGACTGCGACGTTGATGGGCAGGGCAGGGCGAGGTTAATGGTGGTAGGAGTAGGCGTGTGGGCGCACAAAATCTGCCGCTGCAGGCGGTGCCGTAACCGCCATGGCGGGAAGGGAGAGAGGGCCAAAGAAAGAAAGAAAGAAAGAAAGAAGAAAACAAAAAAAAAAAAAAAAAGGAGGAGGGGGGGGCGAAAGTGGAGAGGCGGTGGTGTGAGAAGGGCGGGGGCGGAAGGAAGGCAGGAAGGACAAGAGGCGAGGCGACGGCTTGCTTTGTGTATCGGTCGGTCTCTGGCTATGCTTCGTTTTCTGCAGCAGGGTCGGTGCGCGGCGTGGCTCGCGGCAGTGGGAACGCCTGGCGGCTGGACGGCCAGCAATGCGGTTGGATGGGCGGCCACAGCACCGCACCTGTGCCCGAGGAGGAGACGCTGGCGGCGGGCCCTGAGGTGAGGCCGGCTCGGCTCGGCTGGGGCTGTGGATGTGTAGGTGTGCGCCGCTGCTGCAACAACGAGTAAAACGCGAGAAGAAGGGATGGCGGTAGAGAGAGGAAAAAAAAAAGGTCGTGTTGTGTTGATGCGCAGGCAGACGCGTACAGAGAGACGAGCCCGGTCTGCAGCAGGGTGTGGCCGTGCCGAGTGCAGAGCAGCGGCGGCTCGGTTCGGTTCGGCCCGGCCCGGCCCGGCGGGCCGCGCTGTTGTCGCGGACGTGAGCGCCCCCTGGCGGGTGGCCGGAGGCGGCGCGGCGTGTTGGACGTGTGGCTGGTGGCAGTGCACAATTTGCGAGTGGCTGGCGGTGTGGTGTGGCGGTTGGCGCGTCGGGCGGCGGAGAGAGAGAGAGAGGGGGAGGAGAGGTATGTGTTGCGGGCGCCCTTTGCTGCGCTGCGTCGTTGCGTGTGCCGTACAGGGCGGGCGCTTGTCGACTGTGTGGGCGGTGTGGCGAATTGGCGTGAAACGGCTGCCGAGAGGTGTGTGGTAGCGAGCCGGTCGGTGTCAGTGCGAAGGGGAATGTGCGTGCGTTTGGCGGTTTCGGTGTGCTTTTTGCGGCGTGAGAGTGGGGAATTAGTGGGCCGGCTGTTGTGTTGGTTCCTTGTGTCTTGTGTCGCGTAGCTGATGGCAACGTGGAAGGACGCCGGTTTCGTTTCGAGCCTTGCGTGTGGTTGTCGACGTTGACTGGTTGGCGTGTGCATGTGTGGGTCGCGAGTGCGTTTTTGGCTGGCTGTGTGTGTGTGTGTGTGTGTGTGTGTGTGTGTGTGTGTGTGTGTTTTGGGGGGGAAGGGGGAGGCGGTGGTGAAAGTGCAGTCGTTGCCACGGGCGCGTCGTCGGGTGGGGCTGGGGCTGTGCGTCGTGGCGGAAAGGTGGTAGGTTGCGGGAAGCGAGCCCGTCGTTGACGGTGTCGCGTGAGTTGTGACTCGAGTGGGGCGCGGGGCGCGGGACAGGAGCAGCGTGCCGCTGCGTCGTGGTCGTCAGCAGAGGCTGTGCGTGTGCTTGTCCTTTTTGTGGGCGGTTCGTGCGAGGCGTTTTTTGTTTCGTGTTGCCCTAGTTGTTAGTTTATTTTTTTTTTTGTGTTTGTTATTTTGAGACGACGACTGGTTGGTGGCGGTGCGCGCGAAGTGGCGGTGTGCGCTTCCCGTGTCGTTTTGTTTTTGTTTGGTTTTTTTTGTTTTTGTGTGTTTTTTTTTTGCACTGGGCCCCGGGGGGTGGGTGGGTGCGTGTGTGTCGATTGCCGGCTGGCGAAAGGTGCGCCATCGGCGGGGTGGGGTCGCCGGCACAAGTAGAGGCGGCGGCGTTGTTGCTGTTGTTGTGTGGTGTT
>NW_025729185.1:0-47707 GCF_021461385.2 Schistocerca piceifrons
TGCATTGCAAATAATAATATTCTCTTTTTTTGTGATTTTAGTGAAATTTTTCTTCAAAGAAGTGGAATGAAATGGGAAGTGCAACGAACTCTTTAGTTCAATAAAACATTACATTTTTGAAAAATGCTTTTGAAATAAAAATTATTTTTGGGGAACTTGTTGGAGAATTAATTACAATAAATATAATTTTTCATTATCTAATGATTATATTAATTAACAGTATACCTCCTTCACCATCTTGACCAGTGTTGCCGACCGCCTACATCACACAACCGCACTCGGCTGCTACTACTGACCGACCGCTCTGCATGACGACTATTAGCGTACTGCACGCGACGACTACTGACAGAGTACAGCCCTCAACTAGACAGAGCTACAGACTCGCAACGACTGACTGACTGACTGACTGACTGACTGAGAACCGCTCGCAACACTCGCGCGGTCCAGCGCAAACTCTCTGGTCACAGATGCTACAATGTCTCGCCATCGCTGCTATGTTACATACGTGTTTCAGTGTCTTTTTCATTGGGGTAACGATCTTTGGCTCTTTTTATTCTGAATACAGGGCCAAAGGTCAACGCTGCTGCCCTTATACAATTTATCAGGTTCCATTATGTCTGTTGCAATGTTACATACGGTTCATTCTTTCATTAATATTATCGTTGGGTTTGTTTTGTAGGGACGTTAACATTCTGGCACATTTTTATTATCATCGGACTCTCTGCTATTTGTGCAGGGAGGTTATACCTGGGTCCATTTCCATTTCCATTTCCATTTACATTTTAATATTGATAGACTTTTTGTTTTCTTTTTTTGTTTCTTGTTGTTTTTCCTTCTTTTTTCTTGTTGTTTTTTTTTCTTTCTTTTTTTTTGTTTTGTTTTGTTTTTCCCGCTCTCACCACCACCGCCGCATCACGCCTTCCGTTTTCTTCTTGGTTTCTTTTCTGTTCTTCAACTGCTTCAACATCACCGCGCCCCATTTCCACACCACAGCCATCAGCCTCCAAGACGGGCAGGCGCAGTGTGCCATTTCCGGCGCACAAGCACACCCGTACGGTACTCTCCTCGCCCCCACGCCACCAACAACACAGCGACCACGCGGCTTTCAGGCATGGCATGGCACGGCACGGCACGGCACCGGCGAAATGCGCCGCCCCCGCCCCTCCGCGCATCCGTCCGTCTCGCCACGTTCACTGACAGCCGCGTCTGCGGCTACACCACGACAACCACAACACAACACCGCTCCCCTCCCTGGCAACTCATTGTTTTTCTCCTCCTCTTTTGCACAAACCACAACGCCGAGCACAGGCGCAAGCCACCCACACCGCGCCCCTCCCCGTCCCGTCTTTGGCCGCCGCTCCTCGTTTCCTCGTTTGCCCCCTCCCATCTCCCGAAATGCCATGCCAGCAGCGTTACGCATGCCCCTCCCCTGTCCACACAACACTACCGCCAAACGAACAGCCTTCCGGGCCACATGCAGGGCACGCCCACCTCCAAACACTGCCAATTCACGGACGCACGCACGCACACACACACACACACACACACACACACACACACACACACACACTTTCCCGACACCTTTCTGTACGGAGGGTGCGTCATCTCGACCGTGACAGAGTGACGCCAACTATCGACGATCCATTTCCCCCCACTGGTAAAACACGTCCACTAACACCTACATACATCATTCAAGTACACAGACAATAGCATACACACAATGGGAGGGCACACGAACATGGACGGCACGGCACTGTCACACACTCTTCCTCAGAACCAACCATACCAACAAACGTTACGTACAACCGGGAAAGCGAAAGCGAAAGCAAAAGCAAAAAGCAAAGGCCAATGCAGCCGTCAAAGGTAACGTTCACCACGGCAGACACTTGCAGCCGCGCCGCCGTTAAACGCATTTCAGTGCGGCTCCAATACGCCTCCGACACGGGAACGTTCCGTTGCTCTACGAATGCGTTTCTCCCCTTTTTCCCTTCCTCTCTCTTTTGCCCCCCCCCCTCTGTCCTTTCCTCCTGCACTCTTGCCTCCTTCCTCACGTTCTGCCCAGACATTCGACCGATCAAAGTCAACCTGTCGTTACCGTTCTCAGCGCGACGGTGTACAACAGTATGACGGGTGTGCCCACGACTTCGGTTCAGTTGCGTGACGCCGGTCTATCGCGCCGATCGACAGTTACTCAGGGGGGCGACGGATCGGACCACGTCACCGACACACAAAACACTTTCAAACAAACAAATACATACCGGATGGACACAGACAAACACGTGTACAGACATTCGCCAAAAACGGCCGCCGCCGCCGCCGCCGTCGTCTAGCGTCGCGCTTACTGTACTGCACTGGACACGCGTGCATCTTGAATGACGACATCGGTGTGCGTGCGTCGTACGCAATCAGTCAGACACGGCTATCAAAAATCAGAGTCGAATGGTACATCATCGTGCGTGTCGCCGTACACGTACAGTACAATGCAACAACAATGCGTCTTCATGGCACGTTCATTTCAACGTCACTCACACACCTCCACGCTGCAGTTACGTCGCACCATTGTCAAACTCGGCGTACAGCAAAGGGAATAGTGGGCGGCAAACAAAAACCACAAAAAAAAACAACATTTCACATTTCACCCTCGCCATGTATGATGTGCAAAAAACAAACCCGCAAACGGCCGTCGTTACGGTGACACAAAAGTCGGCGATCGCACTGTCCCCCCTCGCAGACAGGTAACACACACACCAACAACACCAAATGGGTCAAAAACCACGCCAACGAGGCGTGCCACCATTCCACGCCACGGCGACCAACCTCGTGGCCGTACCCCGCGCAACACGCTTTGACGCGCCCCCCCACCCACAATCAAAATGCACACATACATCACAGCCGTCCACACAAACAACAACAACAATTCCGCCCTTCCCGCAAAAGGCAAGTTGGTGGCCCTGAAAAGGGCCGTTTTGCCGCTCTCGCAACGGAGGAGCATTCTCTCTCCATCCTTCCTTCCGTTCCAGAGCCACCTCCTTACTTGGAGCTCGTGTACTTGGTCACCGCCTTCGTGCCCTCGCTCACGGCGTGCTTGGCCAGCTCGCCAGGCAGCAACAGCCGCACAGCGGTCTGGATCTCGCGGGACGTGATGGTCGAGCGCTTGTTGTAGTGCGCCAGGCGAGAAGCCTCGGCCGCAATGCGCTCGAAAATGTCGTTCACGAAGCTGTTCATGATGCTCATCGCCTTCGACGAGATGCCCGTGTCAGGGTGCACCTGCTTCAGCACCTTGTAGATGTAGATGGCATAGCTCTCCTTCCTCTTGCGCTTCTTCTTCTTGTCGCCCTTCGAAATGTTCTTCTGCGCCTTGCCAGCCTTCTTGGCGGCCTTCCCGCTAGTCTTGGGCGGCATCTCGAACCAACGTACGGCGGCAGCAGCAACACCAGTAGCAAGCGCTCCGCTCTAGTCAGCGTCTCCCCACACAGTGGCACCCGCCGCCAGCCGCCGCCGCACCTTTACCAGCTCGCCCTGTTGCGGCCGCCGACCAATGGGGCGCGCGCGCAACCGGCCGCCGCACCCGAGCCCATAAAGCACCCCCACCCCGGCTGCGCCGGCACGCACTCCGCTGCTCGACTCGCTGCCGCTCGCACCGGTCGTTTTCGTTTCCTTCTCGTGTGCACCGTCGCTAGCCCATCGCCATGTCCGGACGCGGAAAGGGAGGCAAAGTCAAGGGCAAGTCAAAGTCCCGCTCAAGCAGGGCTGGGCTCCAGTTCCCGGTCGGCAGAATCCACCGCCTCCTGCGCAAGGGAAACTACGCAGAGCGCGTCGGCGCCGGGGCGCCCGTCTACCTCGCCGCCGTCATGGAGTACCTCGCGGCTGAGGTGCTCGAGCTGGCCGGAAACGCGGCCCGCGACAACAAGAAGACGCGCATCATCCCGCGCCACCTGCAGCTTGCCATCCGCAACGACGAGGAGCTCAACAAGCTCCTGTCGGGCGTCACCATCGCACAGGGTGGTGTCCTACCCAACATCCAGGCCGTCCTGCTGCCAAAGAAGACCGAGAAGAAGGCCTAAAGGAGGCCAGGCAATCGCAGCGCCGCGTGCTCCCCTGCACGCAACGCGCTTTGCCGGCTCGGCTCGGCCCGGCCCACAACAATCGGCCCTTTTCAGGGCCACCACACAAACCTACGTCCAAAGCAAAATTTCAGTCGTCCTCGCCGCACCTTGTTTTGTTTCAACTTTGCACTTTCACAGCACAGCCGCCGCCGGCGCACGTCCGCCATCTTGTCGTCCACACAGCCCGCACACACACACACACACACACACACACACACACACATTTTGCACGGTCGCAGAGTCGCCTTCCAAACGACAACGGCAGCAATAATGACCATTGTTAAAGGGAGGCGTGTCGACACACCGCCCTCCACTCCCGCGCGCAACGGCCGTCGACACGAACGAAACAGCTGATCCGGCCGCCTATGCCCACACGCCTTGCCTCGGAAACCCCAACGCCGCCGCAAACACACAGAGCCAAACCACGCAAGCAAATAATTACCGCCTCTCTCGCACAACAACACACAGCCCGCCATCTCCGTCGCGATCGATACAAAGACACACAATAACAAACACAAACGAAGCAGCTCCACACACAGCCAGCCACATGACACGTTTCCTTTCCTTCTCCCCTCCCAGCCACATCACGTCGCTCAAACGGAAAGAAAGAAAGAAACAAACAAACAAACAAACAAACAAACAAACGAACAACACAGCGCACACACACGCAGCAACAACAACAACAACACAGACTCTTTCGCACTTTTCAACTTCCGAACAGTGTGGTGGCCCTGAAAAGGGCCGTTTTCTAGTCTCTCCCACCCACAAGCACGGCCGCGGGAAGGCCAGCGCCCGCTGCGACGCAGCCTAACCGCCGAAACCGTACAGGGTGCGCCCCTGCCTCTTCAGGGCGTACACCACGTCCATGGCCGTCACAGTCTTGCGCTTGGCGTGCTCAGTGTACGTCACCGCGTCGCGGATCACGTTCTCCAGGAACACCTTCAGCACCCCGCGGGTCTCCTCGTAGATCAGACCAGAGATGCGCTTCACGCCGCCCCTGCGAGCCAGGCGGCGGATGGCGGGCTTCGTGATGCCCTGGATGTTGTCGCGCAACACCTTGCGGTGCCGCTTGGCGCCACCCTTGCCGAGCCCCTTTCCTCCCTTGCCGCGGCCTGTCATCCTTCCTTCCTCGGGCAAAGCAAAACGTGCACAAACAGCAGCTGCAGCGGCTGGCGAGTCGGCTACGGTCTGCGCCCAGCGCGCCCGCCGCCCCCCTATATAGACTCTGGCCCGCCCTCCCCCCACCACGCGCAACCGAGGGCATATAAGCGCAGCACGGAGGCGCGCGGGCCCGTTGTCAAGGCAGCACCGGACGCCGCGCCGCACCTAACCTCCACGCACGCCGCTCCGCTACCGCCAACGCTACCGCCATGGCCCGCACAAAGCAAACGGCCCGCAAGTCCACCGGCGGAAAGGCGCCGCGCAAACAGCTCGCCACCAAGGCGGCGAGGAAGAGCGCGCCCGCCACCGGAGGCGTCAAGAAGCCCCACCGCTACAGGCCGGGCACCGTCGCCCTGCGAGAAATCAGGCGCTACCAGAAGAGCACAGAGCTGCTCATCCGCAAGCTGCCATTCCAGCGCCTAGTGCGCGAGATCGCCCAGGACTTCAAGACCGACCTGCGCTTCCAGAGCTCCGCAGTCATGGCCCTGCAGGAGGCCAGCGAGGCCTACCTCGTCGGCCTCTTCGAAGACACCAACCTGTGCGCAATCCACGCCAAGCGCGTCACCATCATGCCCAAGGACATCCAGCTCGCGCGCCGCATCCGCGGCGAGCGCGCCTAAACCGCGCCGCGGCACCGCACCGCACAAACAAAAACGGCCCTTTTCAGGGCCACTAACATCTCTCCGTCGCGAGCAAACTTTGTCGGTCGCCTGCCTCTCGCCCCGCAACCCAAAAACAAAAACCACCACTTCCCGTCCGTCCGCCACACACACCCGCTCACTCTGCCTGCCTGCTAGCAGCGCGCAACAATCACACATCATCCCTCCCCGGCGCTCAAAGCGCACAATACCCAACGGCCGACGTCACACCGCACGGGTGGCTGGCCGGCCGCCGCTTTCGTTTCGAAAACAAAAAAAACCCGCACTCCACTCCGACGGCCAACGGCCAGGCAGGCGCGCTCGCTCGCTCTACACGCCACCGAAATCCCCGCCGACTCCTTCCACATCTCAACGTGCCCCCCGTTGCAAAACATAACACACACAAAGAAACAAAACAAAGACCAGACACGACTAGACAAGACACACATCCGAGAAGAACGAACGCAGGCAAGCCAACCAACGTATTCAAACAAAACAACGTGACAGAAAACCAACCGTCGGCCGCCGCCACAAACACGGCGACAATCAACCACGACAACAACAACACCGCTTACCGCTACCGCCGCCCACACCCGCCACCGACCCCCGCAATCAAACCACCACGGCACGCAAACAGCATCCCCACGGGCATACAGACAGACACCCACACCAAACGCAACACGACAATCAAAACCTTCCCCGACGTGCTTTGATGGCCCTGAGAAGGGCCGTTTTGGGCCGCGCGTCTCTTGCGCGCCACTAGACGACGACGGGGGGTGGGGACGACGGGGTCAAGCGCCAAACCCTTCCTTTCCCATCTCTTTCTCCTCTACTCTACTCTACTTCTTCTTCTTGGGCGAAGCCTTCGCCTTAGACGGCGTCGTCGCCTTCTTCGGGCGCGGCGCCTTCGGCTTCTTCGTCGGAACCTTGGCGGCCTTCTTCGCCTTCGACGGCGACTTGGCCTTGGCCGGCTTGGCCGCAGCCGCCTTCTTCGCACCCGCGGGAGCGGCCGACGCCGCAGACGCCTTCTTGGCGGCGCCCGCCTTCCGACCGGTCGCCGCCTTCACGCCACCAGCCTTCTTTGCGCCGGCCGCACGGGCGCCCTTCTTCTCCTTGCTGGCCGGAGCGGCGCGCTTCTTCTTGGCACCGCCAGCACGAGCCTTGCCGCCCTCGGCCGCCCCCCCGCCGCCGGCGCCGGCAAGCTTGAACGAGCCGGACGCGCCCTTCCCCTTCGTCTGCACCAGCTCGCCCGCCACGACGGCCGACTTGAGGTACTTCTTGATAAACGGCGCCAGCTTCTCCGCGTCCAGCTTGTAGTGCGCGGCTATGTACTTCTTGATCGCCTGCAGCGACGACCCGCCGCGCTCCTTCAGACTCTTGATGGCGGCCGTCACCATCTCAGAGGTGCGCGGGTGCGCAGGCTTGGCGCGCGGCTTCTTCGCAGACGACGCAGACTTGGCCTTCTTCGTAGTGCCGGTGGCGGCGGGTGCCGCAGCAGTCTCGTTCGTAGCCGCCTGATCTGCCATTTCGACGACGCGCGTAACACACAGCGAGAGCGAGAGCGAGAGCGAGCGGGACGGCAGGCACGCAAGCACAGCACAGCACGGCAGAGCAGAGCAGAGAATCACAAGGGCCCAGCCAGTGTCGCGGGCGGGCGCGGACGGCCGAGAGAGCGGCCGCCACTCTGCGCGCCGCCGCGCCGCGCCTCCCGCGCTTGCTACCGCCCAACGTCCGACAGCCTGTGCGGAGCAGCCCCAAAGCTGCGCCACAACCGCCCGCGCCTTTCAAACCACCGAGGATGGGGCTACACACAGCCACACCACAGTCGCCAACCAGTCGCCACGGCAGCGCCGCAAACCACGGCCAAACTGCAGCTACCGCGCGCTACAGCCTGGGTCGGCCCGCCGAGAATCGCCGCCCCCGCCCAAATGCCGCCCCCACAGCCCCAGCCGACGACCCGCCACAATGGCCAAACCTTCGGCAAAACTCCCACACCGTCGCCGCGGCAGCCCGGCCAGCGCGGCCGGCGCCACAGCCACACAAGCCGAGGCGTGCGGCGATGACGGCCGTGCAAACGCGCCTCCGCCGCCCCATCGCCTTCCGTCGCCCTCCCGCCGTTTCCCGATCGGCCCGCAGCCGTCGGGCCACATCGCGCGCCGTCCTCCTCCTCTCGCCCGCCAACATTCACAGCCGTTTCTCAACAATTGCCCGCCGCAAACGGACGCCGCCTGCGCAACAGGCGCCGCCGCCCCTCGCCGCTTCCGACCCAACCCCTCGACCGAGGCAAACCGCAATCCGAATCTACAGACCAACCCAATCTGCCGTCAGCACACACGACAGCCGACCTTACACGTTGCGCGTTACACATTACGTTTACACGTCTAGGTTAGGTTCGGTTAGGTTAGGTGGACGTGGGTTAGGTTAAGGGGACTTGGGTTAGGTTAAGCGTCAAACTTAGGTTAAGCATTCAAACACGTCAGGCGTCAGAGGTTAGGTTAGGTTAGGTTAGGTTAGGTTAGGTTAGGTTAGGTTACGTTAGGTTACGTTACACGTTAGGTTAAGGGGTCAGTGCTAGGTTAAGAAGCGTCAAACGTAGGTTAAAAAAGCGTTCAAAACGTGAGGCGTGAGCCGCCGGACAGCTTACCTTACGTAGACGTTTGGGGCTCACAGGCTGAGCTCACCTCACCACACCACAGGTTAGGTTCGGTTCGGTTCGCTCGGCTCAGCGTAAAGCGCCGAGGTCAGGGTTACGTTCGTTCACCTTCGGGCGCCACACTTTCGGTTGAAAGGTCGCGACGGGACGACGTCGGCAGGCACCGCCGCAAACGGACAAAAACGTACAGACGACGTCGAAAACCGCCGACAGACGGGGGAGCAGCACGACCACGACCAGATACCGAGCGCGAACGAGACGCACGCGAACCACCCCCACCGGCCAAAGGGCACCACACAACAACCCAGAGCACCACGTGTCGACACCACAGCAACCCGCCGCTCACGCGACATGGCTGGCACCGAAGGGCAACCGCCCGCAACTGCGCTTTCCGCGCCGGCCCGGATGCACGTCGTGCTACAACAACACCACTACCGTACACAGCCGCTGTTCACAACATCACTATCATGCGCGCCCGCGGCTCGCCGCCGTCGCAGTCGCAGCCCCAACGCCAGCACTTTTGCACCACCATTCACACGCACCGCAACACAGCTCGCCGACACAGCCGAACAAAACAAACACCACACAACAACAGCAACAACGCCGCCGCCTCTACTCGTGCCGGCGACCCACCCCGCCGATGGCGCACCTTTCGCCAGCCGGCAATCGACACACACGCACGCACCCACCCACCCCCCGGGGCCCAGTGCAAAAAAAAACACACAAAAACAAAAACAAAAAAAAAACAACACAAACGACACGGGAAGCGCACACCGCCACTTCGCGCGCACGCCACCAACCAGTCGTCGTCTCAAAATAACAAACACAAACAAAATAAACTAACAACTAGGGCAACACAAAACAAAAACGCCTCGCACGAACCGCCCACAAAAAGGACAAGCACACGCACAGCCTCTGCTGACGACCACGACGCAGCGGCACGCTGCTCCTGTCCCGCGCCCCGCGCCCCGCGCCCCACTCGATTCACAACTCACGCGACACCGTCAACGACGGGCTCGCTTCCCGCAACCTACCACCTTTCCGCCACGACGCACAGCCCCAGCCCCACCCGACCCGACGACGCCCGTGGCAACGACTGCACTTTCACCACCGCCTCCCCCTTCCCCCCCAAAACACACACACACACACACACACACACACACACACAGCCAGCCAAAAACGCACTCGCGACCCACACATGCACGTGCATCGGCACACGCCAACCAGTCAACGTCGACAACCACACGCAAGGCTCGAAACGAAACCGGCGTCCTTCCACGTTGCCATCAAGCTACCTACACGACACAAGACACAAGGAACAAACACAACAGCCGGCCCCACTAATTCCCACTCTCACGCCGCAAAAAGCACACCGAAACCGCCAAACGCACGCACATTCCCCTTCGCACTGACACCGACCGGCTCGCTACCACACACCTCTCGGCAGCCGTTTCACGCCAATTCGCCACACCGCCCACACAGTCGACAAGCGCCCGCCCTGTACGGCACACGCAACGACGCAGCGCAGCAAAGGGCGCCCGCAACACATACCTCTCCTCTCTCTCCCTCTCCGCCGCCCGACGCGCCAACCGCCACGCCACACCGCCAGCCACTCGCAAATTGTGCACTGCCACCAGCCACACGTCCAACACGCCGCGCCGCCTCCGGCCACCCGCCAGGGGGCGCTCACGTCCGCGACAACAGCGCGGCCCGCCGGGCCGAACCGAACCGAACCGAGCCGCCGCTGCTCTGCACTCGGCACGGCCACACCCTGCTGCAGACCGGGCTCGTCTCTCTGTACGCGTCTGCCTGCGCATCAACACAACACGACCTTTTTTTTTTTTTTCTCTCTACCGCCATCCCTTCTTCTCGCGTTTTACTCGTTGTTGCAGCAGCGGCGCACACCTACACATCCACAGCCCCAGCCGAGCCGAGCCGGCCTCACCTCAGGGCCCGCCGCCAGCGTCTCCTCCTCGGGCACAGGTGCGGTGCTGTGGCCGCCCATCCAACCGCATTGCTGGCCGTCCAGCCGCCAGGCGTTCCCACTGCCGCGAGCCACGCCGCGCACCGACCCTGCTGCAGAAAACGAAGCATAGCCAGAGACCGACCGATACACAAAGCAAGCCGTCGCCTCGCCTCTTGTCCTTCCTGCCTTCCTTTCGCCCCCCCCCCTCCTTTTTTTTTTTTTTATTTTGTTTTCTTCTTTCTTTCTTTCTTTGGCCCTCTCTCCTTCCCGCCCCATGGCGGTTACGGCACCGCCTGCAGCGGCAGATTTTTTGCGCCCACACGCCTACTCCTACCACCATTAACCTTGCCCTGCCCATCAACGTCGCAGTCGAACCGACGCTTGCCAACACACTGCCCACGTTCCTTTCTCTTTTCGGCCTACGCCCATTACGCGCCGCCGCCACAGCACCTTCCCTTCCCACAACACACCGACGTCATCACACGCACCCACAAACAGGGGCCACGACCGTGTTCCTCGCCCACTCCCATCCCGCACGGTACGCACATTCCCAACTACTACCGCGCACCCTCCCTTTCCAATCTGTGTGTCTCTGTGTCTGTGTCCTGTGTCCTGTCCGCGCGTGACGCCTCTCAACATCCGCCGTCCCCCGTCCCGTTTTCGCCCCCATGCCGTCGTCGCGCCGCCTCCTCCCCGTCCACCGCCGCCCCTGTCCGCCCCGCACCACACCATACACCGCTGCTTGTCCCGGCCGTTGCCACCAAAGGCGCCGACCGCAAACGCGCCACGCCGCAGCCCCCGTGCGTCTCGCTCGCTTGCATCTCCGTGCCGACGCTGCCTCTCTTCCCGCTCGCACTCGACCTCGACAACACAGTCTTTGGCTCCGCCACTGCGTGTTCCGGTGGTACGCACGCTGCAACACGTATGTATTCGTTACCAGAGCGATGGCGAGGCATGACAGCATCTCTGTCTGACCAGAGAGTTATTTATCGTTGCTAGTCGGCGCTTGGACCGCGCCAGACGACAGTAGTGGCACGCACCGGGTCGCCAGGAACAGTTGTTATATATATTGTAGCGCGAGTCGGGAGAGGTAGTAGTCGGTCGACAGTAGTAGCGGGTGGACGGTTGTACTGAGCGGGCGTCGGCGGCGTGCTCTGCTCGTCTCGCGACTCTGGTCACGGTTCGGGACGATGTATAGTATATTGTGTTATAATCAAAAGGTAGTGTGAAGCTGCATTGCGCAAATCTGATAACGTATGTTCATTGTACTTATTTTGTTCAACAACAAAAGCCCCACTATTACTTTTTTCTAAAGCAACTTTTGTCTTTTAACGAAAAACATTCACTTTTTAAAGACTACTTCCTATGGCATTTCCCTCCAAGGAGTGCAATTAATTACCAGCCAGCACTCATTCATTGCACACAGCTGTGTAAGGGGTATCTACAATTGAGGAGCGGATATAAATGCAACTTTTTTGTTTTTTTTTTTTTTTTTTGTGTGTTGTAACCTCCCCGCAAAATTTAAAATAATGGACAATGTTATTTACGGATGCTAATGGACATTGCGCTAATTGTAACCTCGCCCACAATGAGAGGTATTGAAAATGGCAACAAAAATGTGAAATTCGCAATCCGACTCAAATATAAATTCTTCACAACATTTAAAGTCCGTTCAGTGACAAGAAACTTCAATTGAGCCGAAATATCGGTCTTTGGCCCTGTGCAAAACAATCAGAATTAAAGTCTTACCTCAGAATAAATGGATGTCACATTTCTGCTCTTGTTGTTGCGCAGCGCTTGGAGGAACTGCATTGCAAATAATAATATTCTCTTTTTTTGTGATTTTAGTGAAATTTTTCTTCAAAGAAGTGGAATGAAATGGGAAGTGCAACGAACTCTTTAGTTCAATAAAACATTACATTTTTGAAAAATGCTTTTGAAATAAAAATTATTTTTGGGGAACTTGTTGGAGAATTAATTACAATAAATATAATTTTTCATTATCTAATGATTATATTAATTAACAGTATACCTCCTTCACCATCTTGACCAGTGTTGCCGACCGCCTACATCACACAACCGCACTCGGCTGCTACTACTGACCGACCGCTCTGCATGACGACTATTAGCGTACTGCACGCGACGACTACTGACAGAGTACAGCCCTCAACTAGACAGAGCTACAGACTCGCAACGACTGACTGACTGACTGACTGACTGACTGAGAACCGCTCGCAACACTCGCGCGGTCCAGCGCAAACTCTCTGGTCACAGATGCTACAATGTCTCGCCATCGCTGCTATGTTACATACGTGTTTCAGTGTCTTTTTCATTGGGGTAACGATCTTTGGCTCTTTTTATTCTGAATACAGGGCCAAAGGTCAACGCTGCTGCCCTTATACAATTTATCAGGTTCCATTATGTCTGTTGCAATGTTACATACGGTTCATTCTTTCATTAATATTATCGTTGGGTTTGTTTTGTAGGGACGTTAACATTCTGGCACATTTTTATTATCATCGGACTCTCTGCTATTTGTGCAGGGAGGTTATACCTGGGTCCATTTCCATTTCCATTTCCATTTACATTTTAATATTGATAGACTTTTTGTTTTCTTTTTTTGTTTCTTGTTGTTTTTCCTTCTTTTTTCTTGTTGTTTTTTTTTCTTTCTTTTTTTTTGTTTTGTTTTGTTTTTCCCGCTCTCACCACCACCGCCGCATCACGCCTTCCGTTTTCTTCTTGGTTTCTTTTCTGTTCTTCAACTGCTTCAACATCACCGCGCCCCATTTCCACACCACAGCCATCAGCCTCCAAGACGGGCAGGCGCAGTGTGCCATTTCCGGCGCACAAGCACACCCGTACGGTACTCTCCTCGCCCCCACGCCACCAACAACACAGCGACCACGCGGCTTTCAGGCATGGCATGGCACGGCACGGCACGGCACCGGCGAAATGCGCCGCCCCCGCCCCTCCGCGCATCCGTCCGTCTCGCCACGTTCACTGACAGCCGCGTCTGCGGCTACACCACGACAACCACAACACAACACCGCTCCCCTCCCTGGCAACTCATTGTTTTTCTCCTCCTCTTTTGCACAAACCACAACGCCGAGCACAGGCGCAAGCCACCCACACCGCGCCCCTCCCCGTCCCGTCTTTGGCCGCCGCTCCTCGTTTCCTCGTTTGCCCCCTCCCATCTCCCGAAATGCCATGCCAGCAGCGTTACGCATGCCCCTCCCCTGTCCACACAACACTACCGCCAAACGAACAGCCTTCCGGGCCACATGCAGGGCACGCCCACCTCCAAACACTGCCAATTCACGGACGCACGCACGCACACACACACACACACACACACACACACACACACACACACACACTTTCCCGACACCTTTCTGTACGGAGGGTGCGTCATCTCGACCGTGACAGAGTGACGCCAACTATCGACGATCCATTTCCCCCCACTGGTAAAACACGTCCACTAACACCTACATACATCATTCAAGTACACAGACAATAGCATACACACAATGGGAGGGCACACGAACATGGACGGCACGGCACTGTCACACACTCTTCCTCAGAACCAACCATACCAACAAACGTTACGTACAACCGGGAAAGCGAAAGCGAAAGCAAAAGCAAAAAGCAAAGGCCAATGCAGCCGTCAAAGGTAACGTTCACCACGGCAGACACTTGCAGCCGCGCCGCCGTTAAACGCATTTCAGTGCGGCTCCAATACGCCTCCGACACGGGAACGTTCCGTTGCTCTACGAATGCGTTTCTCCCCTTTTTCCCTTCCTCTCTCTTTTGCCCCCCCCCCTCTGTCCTTTCCTCCTGCACTCTTGCCTCCTTCCTCACGTTCTGCCCAGACATTCGACCGATCAAAGTCAACCTGTCGTTACCGTTCTCAGCGCGACGGTGTACAACAGTATGACGGGTGTGCCCACGACTTCGGTTCAGTTGCGTGACGCCGGTCTATCGCGCCGATCGACAGTTACTCAGGGGGGCGACGGATCGGACCACGTCACCGACACACAAAACACTTTCAAACAAACAAATACATACCGGATGGACACAGACAAACACGTGTACAGACATTCGCCAAAAACGGCCGCCGCCGCCGCCGCCGTCGTCTAGCGTCGCGCTTACTGTACTGCACTGGACACGCGTGCATCTTGAATGACGACATCGGTGTGCGTGCGTCGTACGCAATCAGTCAGACACGGCTATCAAAAATCAGAGTCGAATGGTACATCATCGTGCGTGTCGCCGTACACGTACAGTACAATGCAACAACAATGCGTCTTCATGGCACGTTCATTTCAACGTCACTCACACACCTCCACGCTGCAGTTACGTCGCACCATTGTCAAACTCGGCGTACAGCAAAGGGAATAGTGGGCGGCAAACAAAAACCACAAAAAAAAACAACATTTCACATTTCACCCTCGCCATGTATGATGTGCAAAAAACAAACCCGCAAACGGCCGTCGTTACGGTGACACAAAAGTCGGCGATCGCACTGTCCCCCCTCGCAGACAGGTAACACACACACCAACAACACCAAATGGGTCAAAAACCACGCCAACGAGGCGTGCCACCATTCCACGCCACGGCGACCAACCTCGTGGCCGTACCCCGCGCAACACGCTTTGACGCGCCCCCCCACCCACAATCAAAATGCACACATACATCACAGCCGTCCACACAAACAACAACAACAATTCCGCCCTTCCCGCAAAAGGCAAGTTGGTGGCCCTGAAAAGGGCCGTTTTGCCGCTCTCGCAACGGAGGAGCATTCTCTCTCCATCCTTCCTTCCGTTCCAGAGCCACCTCCTTACTTGGAGCTCGTGTACTTGGTCACCGCCTTCGTGCCCTCGCTCACGGCGTGCTTGGCCAGCTCGCCAGGCAGCAACAGCCGCACAGCGGTCTGGATCTCGCGGGACGTGATGGTCGAGCGCTTGTTGTAGTGCGCCAGGCGAGAAGCCTCGGCCGCAATGCGCTCGAAAATGTCGTTCACGAAGCTGTTCATGATGCTCATCGCCTTCGACGAGATGCCCGTGTCAGGGTGCACCTGCTTCAGCACCTTGTAGATGTAGATGGCATAGCTCTCCTTCCTCTTGCGCTTCTTCTTCTTGTCGCCCTTCGAAATGTTCTTCTGCGCCTTGCCAGCCTTCTTGGCGGCCTTCCCGCTAGTCTTGGGCGGCATCTCGAACCAACGTACGGCGGCAGCAGCAACACCAGTAGCAAGCGCTCCGCTCTAGTCAGCGTCTCCCCACACAGTGGCACCCGCCGCCAGCCGCCGCCGCACCTTTACCAGCTCGCCCTGTTGCGGCCGCCGACCAATGGGGCGCGCGCGCAACCGGCCGCCGCACCCGAGCCCATAAAGCACCCCCACCCCGGCTGCGCCGGCACGCACTCCGCTGCTCGACTCGCTGCCGCTCGCACCGGTCGTTTTCGTTTCCTTCTCGTGTGCACCGTCGCTAGCCCATCGCCATGTCCGGACGCGGAAAGGGAGGCAAAGTCAAGGGCAAGTCAAAGTCCCGCTCAAGCAGGGCTGGGCTCCAGTTCCCGGTCGGCAGAATCCACCGCCTCCTGCGCAAGGGAAACTACGCAGAGCGCGTCGGCGCCGGGGCGCCCGTCTACCTCGCCGCCGTCATGGAGTACCTCGCGGCTGAGGTGCTCGAGCTGGCCGGAAACGCGGCCCGCGACAACAAGAAGACGCGCATCATCCCGCGCCACCTGCAGCTTGCCATCCGCAACGACGAGGAGCTCAACAAGCTCCTGTCGGGCGTCACCATCGCACAGGGTGGTGTCCTACCCAACATCCAGGCCGTCCTGCTGCCAAAGAAGACCGAGAAGAAGGCCTAAAGGAGGCCAGGCAATCGCAGCGCCGCGTGCTCCCCTGCACGCAACGCGCTTTGCCGGCTCGGCTCGGCCCGGCCCACAACAATCGGCCCTTTTCAGGGCCACCACACAAACCTACGTCCAAAGCAAAATTTCAGTCGTCCTCGCCGCACCTTGTTTTGTTTCAACTTTGCACTTTCACAGCACAGCCGCCGCCGGCGCACGTCCGCCATCTTGTCGTCCACACAGCCCGCACACACACACACACACACACACACACACACACACACACATTTTGCACGGTCGCAGAGTCGCCTTCCAAACGACAACGGCAGCAATAATGACCATTGTTAAAGGGAGGCGTGTCGACACACCGCCCTCCACTCCCGCGCGCAACGGCCGTCGACACGAACGAAACAGCTGATCCGGCCGCCTATGCCCACACGCCTTGCCTCGGAAACCCCAACGCCGCCGCAAACACACAGAGCCAAACCACGCAAGCAAATAATTACCGCCTCTCTCGCACAACAACACACAGCCCGCCATCTCCGTCGCGATCGATACAAAGACACACAATAACAAACACAAACGAAGCAGCTCCACACACAGCCAGCCACATGACACGTTTCCTTTCCTTCTCCCCTCCCAGCCACATCACGTCGCTCAAACGGAAAGAAAGAAAGAAACAAACAAACAAACAAACAAACAAACAAACGAACAACACAGCGCACACACACGCAGCAACAACAACAACAACACAGACTCTTTCGCACTTTTCAACTTCCGAACAGTGTGGTGGCCCTGAAAAGGGCCGTTTTCTAGTCTCTCCCACCCACAAGCACGGCCGCGGGAAGGCCAGCGCCCGCTGCGACGCAGCCTAACCGCCGAAACCGTACAGGGTGCGCCCCTGCCTCTTCAGGGCGTACACCACGTCCATGGCCGTCACAGTCTTGCGCTTGGCGTGCTCAGTGTACGTCACCGCGTCGCGGATCACGTTCTCCAGGAACACCTTCAGCACCCCGCGGGTCTCCTCGTAGATCAGACCAGAGATGCGCTTCACGCCGCCCCTGCGAGCCAGGCGGCGGATGGCGGGCTTCGTGATGCCCTGGATGTTGTCGCGCAACACCTTGCGGTGCCGCTTGGCGCCACCCTTGCCGAGCCCCTTTCCTCCCTTGCCGCGGCCTGTCATCCTTCCTTCCTCGGGCAAAGCAAAACGTGCACAAACAGCAGCTGCAGCGGCTGGCGAGTCGGCTACGGTCTGCGCCCAGCGCGCCCGCCGCCCCCCTATATAGACTCTGGCCCGCCCTCCCCCCACCACGCGCAACCGAGGGCATATAAGCGCAGCACGGAGGCGCGCGGGCCCGTTGTCAAGGCAGCACCGGACGCCGCGCCGCACCTAACCTCCACGCACGCCGCTCCGCTACCGCCAACGCTACCGCCATGGCCCGCACAAAGCAAACGGCCCGCAAGTCCACCGGCGGAAAGGCGCCGCGCAAACAGCTCGCCACCAAGGCGGCGAGGAAGAGCGCGCCCGCCACCGGAGGCGTCAAGAAGCCCCACCGCTACAGGCCGGGCACCGTCGCCCTGCGAGAAATCAGGCGCTACCAGAAGAGCACAGAGCTGCTCATCCGCAAGCTGCCATTCCAGCGCCTAGTGCGCGAGATCGCCCAGGACTTCAAGACCGACCTGCGCTTCCAGAGCTCCGCAGTCATGGCCCTGCAGGAGGCCAGCGAGGCCTACCTCGTCGGCCTCTTCGAAGACACCAACCTGTGCGCAATCCACGCCAAGCGCGTCACCATCATGCCCAAGGACATCCAGCTCGCGCGCCGCATCCGCGGCGAGCGCGCCTAAACCGCGCCGCGGCACCGCACCGCACAAACAAAAACGGCCCTTTTCAGGGCCACTAACATCTCTCCGTCGCGAGCAAACTTTGTCGGTCGCCTGCCTCTCGCCCCGCAACCCAAAAACAAAAACCACCACTTCCCGTCCGTCCGCCACACACACCCGCTCACTCTGCCTGCCTGCTAGCAGCGCGCAACAATCACACATCATCCCTCCCCGGCGCTCAAAGCGCACAATACCCAACGGCCGACGTCACACCGCACGGGTGGCTGGCCGGCCGCCGCTTTCGTTTCGAAAACAAAAAAAACCCGCACTCCACTCCGACGGCCAACGGCCAGGCAGGCGCGCTCGCTCGCTCTACACGCCACCGAAATCCCCGCCGACTCCTTCCACATCTCAACGTGCCCCCCGTTGCAAAACATAACACACACAAAGAAACAAAACAAAGACCAGACACGACTAGACAAGACACACATCCGAGAAGAACGAACGCAGGCAAGCCAACCAACGTATTCAAACAAAACAACGTGACAGAAAACCAACCGTCGGCCGCCGCCACAAACACGGCGACAATCAACCACGACAACAACAACACCGCTTACCGCTACCGCCGCCCACACCCGCCACCGACCCCCGCAATCAAACCACCACGGCACGCAAACAGCATCCCCACGGGCATACAGACAGACACCCACACCAAACGCAACACGACAATCAAAACCTTCCCCGACGTGCTTTGATGGCCCTGAGAAGGGCCGTTTTGGGCCGCGCGTCTCTTGCGCGCCACTAGACGACGACGGGGGGTGGGGACGACGGGGTCAAGCGCCAAACCCTTCCTTTCCCATCTCTTTCTCCTCTACTCTACTCTACTTCTTCTTCTTGGGCGAAGCCTTCGCCTTAGACGGCGTCGTCGCCTTCTTCGGGCGCGGCGCCTTCGGCTTCTTCGTCGGAACCTTGGCGGCCTTCTTCGCCTTCGACGGCGACTTGGCCTTGGCCGGCTTGGCCGCAGCCGCCTTCTTCGCACCCGCGGGAGCGGCCGACGCCGCAGACGCCTTCTTGGCGGCGCCCGCCTTCCGACCGGTCGCCGCCTTCACGCCACCAGCCTTCTTTGCGCCGGCCGCACGGGCGCCCTTCTTCTCCTTGCTGGCCGGAGCGGCGCGCTTCTTCTTGGCACCGCCAGCACGAGCCTTGCCGCCCTCGGCCGCCCCCCCGCCGCCGGCGCCGGCAAGCTTGAACGAGCCGGACGCGCCCTTCCCCTTCGTCTGCACCAGCTCGCCCGCCACGACGGCCGACTTGAGGTACTTCTTGATAAACGGCGCCAGCTTCTCCGCGTCCAGCTTGTAGTGCGCGGCTATGTACTTCTTGATCGCCTGCAGCGACGACCCGCCGCGCTCCTTCAGACTCTTGATGGCGGCCGTCACCATCTCAGAGGTGCGCGGGTGCGCAGGCTTGGCGCGCGGCTTCTTCGCAGACGACGCAGACTTGGCCTTCTTCGTAGTGCCGGTGGCGGCGGGTGCCGCAGCAGTCTCGTTCGTAGCCGCCTGATCTGCCATTTCGACGACGCGCGTAACACACAGCGAGAGCGAGAGCGAGAGCGAGCGGGACGGCAGGCACGCAAGCACAGCACAGCACGGCAGAGCAGAGCAGAGAATCACAAGGGCCCAGCCAGTGTCGCGGGCGGGCGCGGACGGCCGAGAGAGCGGCCGCCACTCTGCGCGCCGCCGCGCCGCGCCTCCCGCGCTTGCTACCCAGTGCCGACTGAGATGTCGCACAGTACGGAGGGGGAGTTAACGCGCGCGCGAGAAGCGAGCGACCACGTGCCGGCCGGCCGCGGTCCGATGGGGCTTGCCCCATCGGCCGCCCCGCCATCAGCCGGTACACCTATGACGACTGGACCCGCGGTGGGGGGAAGTATTAGTACCCTTGCCGCGGAGCTGCCCCTGGACGACGAAATGGATTATTCTACGGACTCCGGCGCCGCCTCCGTCGCCGATCCCACCGAGCAGACAACGCAGCGCAGAAGAACTCGCCGCGATCGCGCTTCTGAACGGCGTCAACATCGACATGAAGCAACCGCCGACGGCTTCCTGCAGCCGCCGCTAAAGAAACAAGCACGGCCCCAGCGCGTCGTTGCGAGAGAACTTGACGTGTCAAACCGCTATCAACCTCTCCAGGGGGAGGGAGCGACGCTTAATGAAGCCGCGTCGTCACTAGCGGAACAGCAGCAGCGCCGAGCAGCGGCACAACAACGAGCGGGAGAAGAGGCCCCGCCCCCCATGGACGACCAACAGCCGTCATCGCAGGACCGCTCACAGGCTCCGACATCGGCCCCGCATAGGAGGGTGCCACCTATTGTCCTCCGCTTCAAGGAATCTTACAAGAAGCTGCATACATGGCTGAAGACGCATTGCAAGCAGCCGTTCACGGTAAAGCAGGCAGGCGACGACACACTGAAGCTACAATTGTCGTCAACAGAAGACTACACCCTCACGGTTGACGAACTCGGGCGATCAGGCATCGCTATGTATACTTTCCCGGCGGTTCGCCCTCCGATCATCAAGACGCTTGTCAAGGGCATTCCAATGTCCTTGTCGCATGAAGACGTCAAGGAAGAGCTGCGCGACCTCGGTTTCGCCGCCTCCCTCGTCGAACATCATCGAATGCCGGGTACGAATCAGCACACAGGACATCGTATCATCATCTTACCTGATATCCCAGCGCATCGAGATATTTTCCAGCTTGACCGGTTTTATGACTTGTCCATCACCGTAGAAAGATTACGGAAGACGCGTGGCCCTGTACAGTGTTTCAGGTGTCAAGGATTTCGTCATGTCGCACGCTTGTGTACCATGGACTGGGTCTGCGTAAAATGCGGCGGCCCACATGATAGTCGAACGTGCACCAAGGCCAAGGAACAGCCACCTACATGTGGTCTTTGCGGCGGACCTCATCCCGCCAACTTTCGCTCCTGCCCCAAACACAAGGAGGCGAGTCGACGGCAACGTGGCCTGCCTCCTGTCCCATCGAAGAGGATCACTGCTACGGGACGACGCCGCCAACAGCCACCGCCGCCGCCGCCGCCTGTACAGCCCAGCCGCGCCCAAGCTTGGCCCACACTAATGGACCGCCGGGCGGCCAAGATACGTGACGATCTCACAGTTGCAGACGCTCTCAAGCGGTCGCTACAGCAAGATGTCACTCCAGCAGCACCTGCCCGTCCGGCAGCGCCACAACGCCGGTGTGACCCGGCACCTCCAGCGGTTTCACCGCCTCTTCAGCCAGATCTGCAAGGAGTCTTCGCACTCCTCACACAAATTACTGCCTCTCTTGCTGAAGTCTCCAAAGCCATGTTGCAACTTCCAACCACCGTCGCCGCCGCTGTTGAGGCGACCATCAGCCGCGCCTTCCAGGCCCAAAAAGATGCTGCACCTACTCGACATGAATAGAGCACTTCACCTCGAAGACTTACGCATTGTGGCATACAACGCCAACAATCTTACGCATGATGTGCCGGAATTACACCAATTTCTTGTGGACAACAACGTGGACATCTGTATGCTTTCCGAGACGTTCCTCAAGCCAGGAATTCGCAGTAATATTGCAAATTATTGCTGCTACCGCACTGACCGACTGACGCATGGAGGCGGCACAGCAATATACATACGACGAACCATCCGACATCATGAAATTCAGCCACCTGCTACAAGGACTTTCGAAACGACTGCGGTTGTCGTGGAAACCAGAACCGGACCAGTGACGTTTCTAGCAGCCTACCGCAGCCCACGCCGACTCCTGGACCTCGACGACGCCCGACTCCTGCTACGAACACCCGGCAAACTATTCATCGCGGGCGATCTGAATTGTAAACATGCCGCCTGGAACTCTCAGGTCACCAATATGAGTGGACGTCTTCTTCTCCAGGCTGTGGAAGAAGCGCAGGCCTATGTTTGCGGCCCCGACGAGCCTACATGTTATCCCTCTCGCGGCAGACCTGATGTTATTGACGTGGCCATAACCAAGGGCATCCCGCAATTTATGAATGCGGAAACCCTAAATGCTCTTAATTCCGACCACCTACCAGTACTGTTTAACTTGCACGTCGCTCCGGACCAATACGCCGGCCGTCTCAACTTGAAACACACAAACTGGGAACATTTTCGAGAGTGTGTTACTTTCTCCGTTGATGTCATCAATGCAGATGAGGAGGTCTCTGAGGAATCCGTGGGGACGCTCACCGCCGCTATTACCGATGCCTTGGAGCTGGCTACACCACCACCCAAGCCTCCGCAACTCTCGCCACCTGGACTACCACAGCACATCTTAGACAGCATCAGGACACGGAACAGGCTCTGCAGGGAGTGGCGCCTAACACGAAATGTCGACCTTAAGAAGCGGATTAATCAGCTACGCCGGGATATTAAGGCTGCAATCATCGCTCACAAGAACCAACAGTGGGCCGCCAAACTTCGATCGTTCACGCCAGACCCCGCTAACTGGCAGGCCATCCGTTTCTTCACTAACCGTCGGACGCGCATCCCGCCGCTCGAGACTCCCGATCGAACTGCCTATCGTCCCACAGACAAGGCAAACCTGCTGGCTGACTCATTTGAAGTCAACTTTCGTCCGCTGAATGAGGGAGTGGACCCCCAGCGTGTCAACAACATCGATCAAGAGGCAGAAGCGCTGCTGCAAGAAGATGCAGACGACGACGGCGACGACCCCATTCCACCTGTTACCCCTGCAGAAGTGCAACATGCGATTCGAGTACTCCCATCGAACAAGGCTCCAGGATCTGACGACATAACTGGGCGGGTCCTAAAGCAGCTGCCATGGACTGCAATAGTGCGGCTAGCCACTATTTTCAACTGGATACTCACCACTGCGACATACCCAGCGGCGTGGAAGCACTCTGTTGTGGTACCTGTACCGAAACCCGGCAAAAACCGACGCCTCCCGACGAGTTATCGCCCGATTAGCCTGCTGCCACACGTCAGTAAACTGTTCGAGCGGCTTCTTCTACAACGACTTCAACACATCATCTCTCTCCGCAACATCTTACCCAATGAGCAGTTTGGATTTCGGAAAGGACATTCTACCAGTCACCAAATCATCCGAGTCGTCAACGACATCACAACCGCATTCAACAGGAAGGAGTTTTGTGGAGCAGTTCTCCTGGACATCACGAAAGCATTTGACAGCGTGTGGCATCAGGGGCTCATCTGGAAACTTAACTCGTTCGGCCTTCCACGAGCCTACGTCAAGCTGGTTGCCTCATACCTTCAACATCGCACTTTTGCAGTTCGAGTGGACGACGCACTCTCCACGGAACGGCCGATCTACGCGGGAGTGCCCCAAGGATCGGTACTTGGACCGGTGCTCTACACCCTGTATACGTCAGATCTCCCCACACCGCCGAGGGTCGAGAAAGCTATCTACGCGGATGATACGATGCTGTTCACACGAAGCCGATGGCGCGACGTGATGAGGCCACGTCTTCAGAGTGCCTGCAACTTGTTAGAAGAATGGGCAACAAAATGGCGCATCCGATTCAATCCAGCCAAGACGCAAACGATCGTCTTCACGAAGCGAAGAACCATGCCAACACGACGACTACGACTGTACAATACGGAACTGGAGTGGCAAGACACAGTGCGCTACCTAGGGGTGATCCTCGATAAGAAACTAACATGGAAACCGCATGTGGACGACATCCGGAATAAAGTATCACAGCGCATGGGAGCGCTGTATCCTATAATCAACGAGGGCTCCGATCTTTCCGTCGAAAATGGCCTATTAATTTATCGTATGTACATTCGCCCCCTCATCGACTACGCGTGCGAAGTTTGGGGTAATGCAGCGAGGACTCATCTACAGAGACTCCAATCCCTTCAGAATAAGATACTTCGGCGGGTATTCCACGTACACCCGCAATTTCCGCACAAATACCTGCACGAAGCGGCTGAAGAACCAGAAGTGCTCCAGCGTCACCAGGAGATAGCGAGACGTTTCTACGAGAAAGCAACGATGTCCACTAACCCCCTCATCAGAGGCTTGGGGGAAGAACCTGATCCACACGACCGATACAGACGGCCGATCGCACTGCTCGCGAGATAATGCAGCAGTGCCCTTCAAAGTAAATTAGCTCCCTACCACATCATGCACGCACCCCGTGTCCGCACACACACAAGCCACACTGCAAATAAAGATGAACAAAATTTAACACAACCCTCTCAAGCTGTAGGAAATGCCGAAAGGTAAAACCTACGCCAGACAGTTAGCAGATAACCTCAAGAAGCGGACGGAGCGCTTGCTACCGCCCAACGTCCGACAGCCTGTGCGGAGCAGCCCCAAAGCTGCGCCACAACCGCCCGCGCCTTTCAAACCACCGAGGATGGGGCTACACACAGCCACACCACAGTCGCCAACCAGTCGCCACGGCAGCGCCGCAAACCACGGCCAAACTGCAGCTACCGCGCGCTACAGCCTGGGTCGGCCCGCCGAGAATCGCCGCCCCCGCCCAAATGCCGCCCCCACAGCCCCAGCCGACGACCCGCCACAATGGCCAAACCTTCGGCAAAACTCCCACACCGTCGCCGCGGCAGCCCGGCCAGCGCGGCCGGCGCCACAGCCACACAAGCCGAGGCGTGCGGCGATGACGGCCGTGCAAACGCGCCTCCGCCGCCCCATCGCCTTCCGTCGCCCTCCCGCCGTTTCCCGATCGGCCCGCAGCCGTCGGGCCACATCGCGCGCCGTCCTCCTCCTCTCGCCCGCCAACATTCACAGCCGTTTCTCAACAATTGCCCGCCGCAAACGGACGCCGCCTGCGCAACAGGCGCCGCCGCCCCTCGCCGCTTCCGACCCAACCCCTCGACCGAGGCAAACCGCAATCCGAATCTACAGACCAACCCAATCTGCCGTCAGCACACACGACAGCCGACCTTACACGTTGCGCGTTACACATTACGTTTACACGTCTAGGTTAGGTTCGGTTAGGTTAGGTGGACGTGGGTTAGGTTAAGGGGACTTGGGTTAGGTTAAGCGTCAAACTTAGGTTAAGCATTCAAACACGTCAGGCGTCAGAGGTTAGGTTAGGTTAGGTTAGGTTAGGTTAGGTTAGGTTAGGTTACGTTAGGTTACGTTACACGTTAGGTTAAGGGGTCAGTGCTAGGTTAAGAAGCGTCAAACGTAGGTTAAAAAAGCGTTCAAAACGTGAGGCGTGAGCCGCCGGACAGCTTACCTTACGTAGACGTTTGGGGCTCACAGGCTGAGCTCACCTCACCACACCACAGGTTAGGTTCGGTTCGGTTCGCTCGGCTCAGCGTAAAGCGCCGAGGTCAGGGTTACGTTCGTTCACCTTCGGGCGCCACACTTTCGGTTGAAAGGTCGCGACGGGACGACGTCGGCAGGCACCGCCGCAAACGGACAAAAACGTACAGACGACGTCGAAAACCGCCGACAGACGGGGGAGCAGCACGACCACGACCAGATACCGAGCGCGAACGAGACGCACGCGAACCACCCCCACCGGCCAAAGGGCACCACACAACAACCCAGAGCACCACGTGTCGACACCACAGCAACCCGCCGCTCACGCGACATGGCTGGCACCGAAGGGCAACCGCCCGCAACTGCGCTTTCCGCGCCGGCCCGGATGCACGTCGTGCTACAACAACACCACTACCGTACACAGCCGCTGTTCACAACATCACTATCATGCGCGCCCGCGGCTCGCCGCCGTCGCAGTCGCAGCCCCAACGCCAGCACTTTTGCACCACCATTCACACGCACCGCAACACAGCTCGCCGACACAGCCGAACAAAACAAACACCACACAACAACAGCAACAACGCCGCCGCCTCTACTCGTGCCGGCGACCCACCCCGCCGATGGCGCACCTTTCGCCAGCCGGCAATCGACACACACGCACGCACCCACCCACCCCCCGGGGCCCAGTGCAAAAAAAAACACACAAAAACAAAAACAAAAAAAAAACAACACAAACGACACGGGAAGCGCACACCGCCACTTCGCGCGCACGCCACCAACCAGTCGTCGTCTCAAAATAACAAACACAAACAAAATAAACTAACAACTAGGGCAACACAAAACAAAAACGCCTCGCACGAACCGCCCACAAAAAGGACAAGCACACGCACAGCCTCTGCTGACGACCACGACGCAGCGGCACGCTGCTCCTGTCCCGCGCCCCGCGCCCCGCGCCCCACTCGATTCACAACTCACGCGACACCGTCAACGACGGGCTCGCTTCCCGCAACCTACCACCTTTCCGCCACGACGCACAGCCCCAGCCCCACCCGACCCGACGACGCCCGTGGCAACGACTGCACTTTCACCACCGCCTCCCCCTTCCCCCCCAAAACACACACACACACACACACACACACACACACAGCCAGCCAAAAACGCACTCGCGACCCACACATGCACGTGCATCGGCACACGCCAACCAGTCAACGTCGACAACCACACGCAAGGCTCGAAACGAAACCGGCGTCCTTCCACGTTGCCATCAAGCTACCTACACGACACAAGACACAAGGAACAAACACAACAGCCGGCCCCACTAATTCCCACTCTCACGCCGCAAAAAGCACACCGAAACCGCCAAACGCACGCACATTCCCCTTCGCACTGACACCGACCGGCTCGCTACCACACACCTCTCGGCAGCCGTTTCACGCCAATTCGCCACACCGCCCACACAGTCGACAAGCGCCCGCCCTGTACGGCACACGCAACGACGCAGCGCAGCAAAGGGCGCCCGCAACACATACCTCTCCTCTCTCTCCCTCTCCGCCGCCCGACGCGCCAACCGCCACGCCACACCGCCAGCCACTCGCAAATTGTGCACTGCCACCAGCCACACGTCCAACACGCCGCGCCGCCTCCGGCCACCCGCCAGGGGGCGCTCACGTCCGCGACAACAGCGCGGCCCGCCGGGCCGAACCGAACCGAACCGAGCCGCCGCTGCTCTGCACTCGGCACGGCCACACCCTGCTGCAGACCGGGCTCGTCTCTCTGTACGCGTCTGCCTGCGCATCAACACAACACGACCTTTTTTTTTTTTTTCTCTCTACCGCCATCCCTTCTTCTCGCGTTTTACTCGTTGTTGCAGCAGCGGCGCACACCTACACATCCACAGCCCCAGCCGAGCCGAGCCGGCCTCACCTCAGGGCCCGCCGCCAGCGTCTCCTCCTCGGGCACAGGTGCGGTGCTGTGGCCGCCCATCCAACCGCATTGCTGGCCGTCCAGCCGCCAGGCGTTCCCACTGCCGCGAGCCACGCCGCGCACCGACCCTGCTGCAGAAAACGAAGCATAGCCAGAGACCGACCGATACACAAAGCAAGCCGTCGCCTCGCCTCTTGTCCTTCCTGCCTTCCTTTCGCCCCCCCCCCTCCTTTTTTTTTTTTTTATTTTGTTTTCTTCTTTCTTTCTTTCTTTGGCCCTCTCTCCTTCCCGCCCCATGGCGGTTACGGCACCGCCTGCAGCGGCAGATTTTTTGCGCCCACACGCCTACTCCTACCACCATTAACCTTGCCCTGCCCATCAACGTCGCAGTCGAACCGACGCTTGCCAACACACTGCCCACGTTCCTTTCTCTTTTCGGCCTACGCCCATTACGCGCCGCCGCCACAGCACCTTCCCTTCCCACAACACACCGACGTCATCACACGCACCCACAAACAGGGGCCACGACCGTGTTCCTCGCCCACTCCCATCCCGCACGGTACGCACATTCCCAACTACTACCGCGCACCCTCCCTTTCCAATCTGTGTGTCTCTGTGTCTGTGTCCTGTGTCCTGTCCGCGCGTGACGCCTCTCAACATCCGCCGTCCCCCGTCCCGTTTTCGCCCCCATGCCGTCGTCGCGCCGCCTCCTCCCCGTCCACCGCCGCCCCTGTCCGCCCCGCACCACACCATACACCGCTGCTTGTCCCGGCCGTTGCCACCAAAGGCGCCGACCGCAAACGCGCCACGCCGCAGCCCCCGTGCGTCTCGCTCGCTTGCATCTCCGTGCCGACGCTGCCTCTCTTCCCGCTCGCACTCGACCTCGACAACACAGTCTTTGGCTCCGCCACTGCGTGTTCCGGTGGTACGCACGCTGCAACACGTATGTATTCGTTACCAGAGCGATGGCGAGGCATGACAGCATCTCTGTCTGACCAGAGAGTTATTTATCGTTGCTAGTCGGCGCTTGGACCGCGCCAGACGACAGTAGTGGCACGCACCGGGTCGCCAGGAACAGTTGTTATATATATTGTAGCGCGAGTCGGGAGAGGTAGTAGTCGGTCGACAGTAGTAGCGGGTGGACGGTTGTACTGAGCGGGCGTCGGCGGCGTGCTCTGCTCGTCTCGCGACTCTGGTCACGGTTCGGGACGATGTATAGTATATTGTGTTATAATCAAAAGGTAGTGTGAAGCTGCATTGCGCAAATCTGATAACGTATGTTCATTGTACTTATTTTGTTCAACAACAAAAGCCCCACTATTACTTTTTTCTAAAGCAACTTTTGTCTTTTAACGAAAAACATTCACTTTTTAAAGACTACTTCCTATGGCATTTCCCTCCAAGGAGTGCAATTAATTACCAGCCAGCACTCATTCATTGCACACAGCTGTGTAAGGGGTATCTACAATTGAGGAGCGGATATAAATGCAACTTTTTTGTTTTTTTTTTTTTTTTTGTGTGTTGTAACCTCCCCGCAAAATTTAAAATAATGGACAATGTTATTTACGGATGCTAATGGACATTGCGCTAATTGTAACCTCGCCCACAATGAGAGGTATTGAAAATGGCAACAAAAATGTGAAATTCGCAATCCGACTCAAATATAAATTCTTCACAACATTTAAAGTCCGTTCAGTGACAAGAAACTTCAATTGAGCCGAAATATCGGTCTTTGGCCCTGTGCAAAACAATCAGAATTAAAGTCTTACCTCAGAATAAATGGATGTCACATTTCTGCTCTTGTTGTTGCGCAGCGCTTGGAGGAACTGCATTGCAAATAATAATATTCTCTTTTTTTGTGATTTTAGTGAAATTTTTCTTCAAAGAAGTGGAATGAAATGGGAAGTGCAACGAACTCTTTAGTTCAATAAAACATTACATTTTTGAAAAATGCTTTTGAAATAAAAATTATTTTTGGGGAACTTGTTGGAGAATTAATTACAATAAATATAATTTTTCATTATCTAATGATTATATTAATTAACAGTATACCTCCTTCACCATCTTGACCAGTGTTGCCGACCGCCTACATCACACAACCGCACTCGGCTGCTACTACTGACCGACCGCTCTGCATGACGACTATTAGCGTACTGCACGCGACGACTACTGACAGAGTACAGCCCTCAACTAGACAGAGCTACAGACTCGCAACGACTGACTGACTGACTGACTGACTGACTGAGAACCGCTCGCAACACTCGCGCGGTCCAGCGCAAACTCTCTGGTCACAGATGCTACAATGTCTCGCCATCGCTGCTATGTTACATACGTGTTTCAGTGTCTTTTTCATTGGGGTAACGATCTTTGGCTCTTTTTATTCTGAATACAGGGCCAAAGGTCAACGCTGCTGCCCTTATACAATTTATCAGGTTCCATTATGTCTGTTGCAATGTTACATACGGTTCATTCTTTCATTAATATTATCGTTGGGTTTGTTTTGTAGGGACGTTAACATTCTGGCACATTTTTATTATCATCGGACTCTCTGCTATTTGTGCAGGGAGGTTATACCTGGGTCCATTTCCATTTCCATTTCCATTTACATTTTAATATTGATAGACTTTTTGTTTTCTTTTTTTGTTTCTTGTTGTTTTTCCTTCTTTTTTCTTGTTGTTTTTTTTTTCTTTCTTTTTTTTTGTTTTGTTTTGTTTTTCCCGCTCTCACCACCACCGCCGCATCACGCCTTCCGTTTTCTTCTTGGTTTCTTTTCTGTTCTTCAACTGCTTCAACATCACCGCGCCCCATTTCCACACCACAGCCATCAGCCTCCAAGACGGGCAGGCGCAGTGTGCCATTTCCGGCGCACAAGCACACCCGTATGGTACTCTCCTCGCCCCCACGCCACCAACAACACAGCGACCACGCGGCTTTCAGGCATGGCATGGCACGGCACGGCACGGCACCGGCGAAATGCGCCGCCCCCGCCCCTCCGCGCATCCGTCCGTCTCGCCACGTTCACTGACAGCCGCGTCTGCGGCTACACCACGACAACCACAACACAACACCGCTCCCCTCCCTGGCAACTCATTGTTTTTCTCCTCCTCTTTTGCACAAACCACAACGCCGAGCACAGGCGCAAGCCACCCACACCGCGCCCCTCCCCGTCCCGTCTTTGGCCGCCGCTCCTCGTTTCCTCGTTTGCCCCCTCCCATCTCCCGAAATGCCATGCCAGCAGCGTTACGCATGCCCCTCCCCTGTCCACACAACACTACCGCCAAACGAACAGCCTTCCGGGCCACATGCAGGGCACGCCCACCTCCAAACACTGCCAATTCACGGACGCACGCACGCACACACACACACACACACACACACACACACACACACACACACACTTTCCCGACACCTTTCTGTACGGAGGGTGCGTCATCTCGACCGTGACAGAGTGACGCCAACTATCGACGATCCATTTCCCCCCACTGGTAAAACACGTCCACTAACACCTACATACATCATTCAAGTACACAGACAATAGCATACACACAATGGGAGGGCACACGAACATGGACGGCACGGCACTGTCACACACTCTTCCTCAGAACCAACCATACCAACAAACGTTACGTACAACCGGGAAAGCGAAAGCGAAAGCAAAAGCAAAAAGCAAAGGCCAATGCAGCCGTCAAAGGTAACGTTCACCACGGCAGACACTTGCAGCCGCGCCGCCGTTAAACGCATTTCAGTGCGGCTCCAATACGCCTCCGACACGGGAACGTTCCGTTGCTCTACGAATGCGTTTCTCCCCTTTTTCCCTTCCTCTCTCTTTTGCCCCCCCCCCCTCTGTCCTTTCCTCCTGCACTCTTGCCTCCTTCCTCACGTTCTGCCCAGACATTCGACCGATCAAAGTCAACCTGTCGTTACCGTTCTCAGCGCGACGGTGTACAACAGTATGACGGGTGTGCCCACGACTTCGGTTCAGTTGCGTGACGCCGGTCTATCGCGCCGATCGACAGTTACTCAGGGGGGCGACGGATCGGACCACGTCACCGACACACAAAACACTTTCAAACAAACAAATACATACCGGATGGACACAGACAAACACGTGTACAGACATTCGCCAAAAACGGCCGCCGCCGCCGCCGCCGTCGTCTAGCGTCGCGCTTACTGTACTGCACTGGACACGCGTGCATCTTGAATGACGACATCGGTGTGCGTGCGTCGTACGCAATCAGTCAGACACGGCTATCAAAAATCAGAGTCGAATGGTACATCATCGTGCGTGTCGCCGTACACGTACAGTACAATGCAACAACAATGCGTCTTCATGGCACGTTCATTTCAACGTCACTCACACACCTCCACGCTGCAGTTACGTCGCACCATTGTCAAACTCGGCGTACAGCAAAGGGAATAGTGGGCGGCAAACAAAAACCACAAAAAAAAACAACATTTCACATTTCACCCTCGCCATGTATGATGTGCAAAAAACAAACCCGCAAACGGCCGTCGTTACGGTGACACAAAAGTCGGCGATCGCACTGTCCCCCCTCGCAGACAGGTAACACACACACCAACAACACCAAATGGGTCAAAAACCACGCCAACGAGGCGTGCCACCATTCCACGCCACGGCGACCAACCTCGTGGCCGTACCCCGCGCAACACGCTTTGACGCGCCCCCCCACCCACAATCAAAATGCACACATACATCACAGCCGTCCACACAAACAACAACAACAATTCCGCCCTTCCCGCAAAAGGCAAGTTGGTGGCCCTGAAAAGGGCCGTTTTGCCGCTCTCGCAACGGAGGAGCATTCTCTCTCCATCCTTCCTTCCGTTCCAGAGCCACCTCCTTACTTGGAGCTCGTGTACTTGGTCACCGCCTTCGTGCCCTCGCTCACGGCGTGCTTGGCCAGCTCGCCAGGCAGCAACAGCCGCACAGCGGTCTGGATCTCGCGGGACGTGATGGTCGAGCGCTTGTTGTAGTGCGCCAGGCGAGAAGCCTCGGCCGCAATGCGCTCGAAAATGTCGTTCACGAAGCTGTTCATGATGCTCATCGCCTTCGACGAGATGCCCGTGTCAGGGTGCACCTGCTTCAGCACCTTGTAGATGTAGATGGCATAGCTCTCCTTCCTCTTGCGCTTCTTCTTCTTGTCGCCCTTCGAAATGTTCTTCTGCGCCTTGCCAGCCTTCTTGGCGGCCTTCCCGCTAGTCTTGGGCGGCATCTCGAACCAACGTACGGCGGCAGCAGCAACACCAGTAGCAAGCGCTCCGCTCTAGTCAGCGTCTCCCCACACAGTGGCACCCGCCGCCAGCCGCCGCCGCACCTTTACCAGCTCGCCCTGTTGCGGCCGCCGACCAATGGGGCGCGCGCGCAACCGGCCGCCGCACCCGAGCCCATAAAGCACCCCCACCCCGGCTGCGCCGGCATTCGCTGCGTGGCAGTTTGGCATCGAGCATCGTCTCTGTCAGTCTGTGACACAAAGCCATAGGCCCCCGCTTGTACGGGAGACAAACAAGGGGTGATCTCGGATGCGTTTTTATTAAAACGTAGACGGGCACTCACTGCGAACTGGCACCAGCACCTAAGACGGCGTCTGGTGAGCAAAACTTGTCGTTGTGTTTGGCGGACTGTTGTTGGCGCGGTTTGGTGCGCGCCTTCCTGTTGTCGCGCGCCGTTTTTCCGGCCACGTCGAGCGCCTCAGCCGCACAGGTACTCCTGCTGCCGCAGAGAATAGCTCTGCTCCTCCTAAGTTAGGGCATACTGCACGTCAGGGCCTGGTCGATGGCCAGTTACCCGCGCGTGATAGGCTTGTTAGGGTCAGAACAACCAGCTGGAAACCTAACGGTGCCAACCAAGGCGGTGACTGACACTCCTTTGGCAGCCTCCCGTTTTCGTCCGGACATGGAGCATAAGACACAGTCCCCAGTGGTCCTCACGGTCACAAGGAACACAGAGACACCTGGCAGCTACGCGGTCCAAAGGACCGACCACACGGACTGCCAGGTTGAAATCAGCCCGAAGTCCAAGCTTCTGCTTGCTAACGCTATCGCGGGACTCACGGGTAAAGATAGAAAGAAATATGAACGGCGTCTCGAAAGAGCGCTGAAACCGAAAACGGAAAACGAAAAAATACCAACACCAACAAGACCACCGAAATCGAACAGCGGAGCGCGCCAGAAAAAGACCTCCACAAAAAAACCGCGCAGCTCCCCAACAAGGACAAAACAGAAGCAGACGCTTACACGGTCACGCAAGCGTAAAGTCTCACACCTGCCCGCAGACCCGAGCGCGGAGCAGCAGACCGCACTAGCGAGCGCTCACCAACACCACACAAAGGCGGCCGCCCACCCCGGAAGCGGGGAGGGTGACCGCGCGAGCGAACAAAGCCCTCAGGTATGCGGCCAGCGGCCCGAGTCGGCCGCGTCACCCGAACACGTGCAGGAGCGGAGCGGCACGGACCGCGCGCCGCGTGGCGAGGCGCCGGCCGTGGCGGGACGGGCGACCGGCGGGCCGCGGCAAAACGAAATGGCCGCGGCCGGCGGGCCGCAACGAGCCGTCACGACGGACGTCGAAGAGCTAGCCCACGCCGACGTGAACACAACAGACGCAGACGAGGATGGCTTCATACTCGCCAGAAAAACAGCCAGTCGACTCACCACCCCCGTCACACACACACCAGTCACAACACACAATAGGTACGACACAATAGATGAACAAAACACAGAGACAACGGCACCGGACGACACACAAACTAACAACACAAAAACAACAGAGGAAGAGGTGACAAAATATAGAATCCCCCCACTAGTAGTTCAGTACGACCAATCGTATAAAACCATCCATGACCTGATTAAACAAACCGTAGGAGACGGAAAATTTACGGTAAAAACTACAGGGGAAGATAAAATAAAAGTAACACTACACACAGTAGACGAATACAAGAACGTCAAAACAATGTTACAAAACCACAAAGTCCACTACTATACGTTTCCAATAGCGGCAAAGAAACCCATCAAGGTAGTGTTCCGCGGCATGCCGCATAAAACTAACACAGCTGACATCAAAACATTCCTCGAGGAACAAGGCTTCGAGGTAAGCACGGTGGTAAAAACCCACCCAAAGAGGCCATGGCCCCTACACACTGTCACCCTCCCAGACTCCTCACAGAACAGAAAGATTTGGGAGGTGGAGAGAATCCTGGCAGTCGAAGTAACTCCCGAAAAACTGAAGAAGAAATCAGGGCCGGGTAGATGCTTCAACTGCCAGGAAATAGGACACCTAGCAAGGGACTGTGGCATGCCAATGAGATGCGTCAGATGCGGAGATGCCCACACATATGACGAATGCAGGGTGCCTAGGGGGGAAGGCAAGGAATCGTGCTGCAACTGCAGAGGAGCACACCCTGCCAGCTACCTAGGGTGCCCTGCATATCGGCACGCCAGGGATCGCCACAGGGGAAAACAAACCTACGGTGGCCGCTCTCAAAGACCGGCAAATAAAACGGCACCCCAACAACCGCCCCCTTACCGACAATTTAGACAGACAACAACGAGAGTGTACGCATCGCGTACATACGCAGCAACCGTAGGCGATCCCAACAAACCACCCGACCCAAACCAGGTTCCTGGAAACGGAGAACTGCCTAGGGAAGCCCCTCAGCGCCCCCCCAAGCCCAGTCTGCATCAATCAACCGAGGACGCCACTATACAGGGACTCGCCTCGTCGATCAAAATGCTGCAAGAACAGATGACCCACTTGGTCAACGTTCTTGCCAGCATCACGCGCCTTCCAGCCGAACTCGCTACGGCAGCTAAGCAGTCGCAACCTACAGCGACTACCACAGGAAACCCCACACCCCACCATGGATAGACGACCAAATATACAAGGTCTCAAAATCTGCGTCTTCAACGCAGACGGTCTATTCAATCAAGCCCTCGAATTTAGAGAATTCATAAAAGAGGAAAACATTGACGTATGCCTAGTAGCCGAAACACACCTTAAACCAGGGGTAAGGGCATCTGTACCAAATTACAATTGTTACAGACGCGATCGGCCCACTGCAGGAGGCGGGGTCGCAGTATACGTCAAACGAGGCATAGAACACCACCAGGTGTACCCACCAGCAACCCAACAGGTAGAAACGGTCGCAATACAAATAGCCACCGTAACAGGACCCCTCACAGTCGTTGCAGCCTACCGCCCCCCTTCCCCAACGCTTGAAGAGGACGACATAGCTGCATTAAGCCAAATAAGAGGCAAGCTCCTAATAGGAGGAGACCTCAATGCCAAACACGCAGACTGGCACTCAAGAGTAAGTAATAGAGCTGGTCGACAACTGCAACGACTCGCGCGCACGCATCAGTTCCAAGTGTGGGGCCCAGAGGAACCCACCCACTTCCCGAAAAACGGGAACAGGGCAGACGTCCTCGACATTGCGCTCACAAAACACATCATGGGTTTTGTGTCCGCAAGTTCAATGAACAGAATGTCGTCGGACCACAACCCTGTCATTCTCGAGGTCGATATGGGAGAATGGCTCTCTATCCCACAGCTAAGAACCTCACACAAACGCACAAATTGGGAACAGTTCCGCGCCAATATAGCTACAGAACTGACCCAAGCCCCGCCTCCAACAGCAGACACTGTCGAGCAAACGCTGGAAGACCTCACGAAAGCGATCCTGCAAGCAGCTGAGGAAGCCACGCCTGCGCCAGCGGGTCCCCCCCGCCCCAGGCAACTTCCCCAGCACCTGCTTGCACAAATAAGACACAAAAACAGGATCGCCAAAGAGTGGAAACTCACAGGCAACAGAAACACAAGGAGGCTGCTCAACAGACTACAAAGAGAGTTGAAAGTTGCGCTCACTGAGCACCGCAACCAGCAATGGTCCGAAAGACTATCAACTCTCAACTTAGAAGACCACAGTCTATGGCAAGCCACAAAACAGTTCACGAAAAGACGCGCTAGAATGCCGCCTCTGCACGGCGAACGTGGACTGCAGTTCAGCGCCGTAGACAAAGCAAACGCGCTAGCCGACGTGTTCGAGAAGCAATTCACGCCAGCAGAGGCACAGGACAGGGAACACGTCGAAACAGTTCGCAGACAACTGGCCACCTTTTTAGCAGCAGAAGACGAAGATGAATACACGCCACTCTTCAGCCCTGAAGACGTGGCAGGAGCCATCAAGTCACTGCCAATAAAAAAGGCACCAGGCCACGACCAGCTCACCAACGAACTCCTAAAACATATCCCGCCACTGGCAATAACCCACTTAGCTGATATCTTCAATGAAATTACGCGATCACAAAAATTCCCGACCCAGTGGAAACATGCAGAAGTAGTCGCGATCGCAAAACCAGGGAAAGACCCGGTATTCCCGCAGCACTACAGACCAATTAGTCTCCTGCCCACCCTCAGCAAACTGTACGAGCGCCTCCTCTTAACTCCGATTCAAGATCACATCAGAAGAGAGCAAATTATGCCAAAATTTCAATTCGGTTTCCAGCAACAACACTCCGCCCCCCAACAAATAATGAGGGTAGTTGAAGCAGCTACAGAAAGCTTCAACCGAAAGGGCTACTGCGGGATCGTCTTATTAGACGTCGCCAAGGCTTTTGATTCAGTCTGGCACACCGGAATCTTGCACAAAATGTACACCCAAGGCTTCCCAGGGACGATAGTAAAACTTATACAGAGCTATCTAACCAGTAGGACATTCTCCGTTAAGATCGATCGATCACAGTCGAGCAGGAGAAGAATACGCGCTGGAGTGCCCCAAGGGTCCGTACTGGGTCCTACCCTGTACAACCTTTACACAGCCGACATTCCTGTAACGCAGCACGTCCAAACAGCACAATATGCAGACGACACCGCCTTCTTCTCCTGCTCCACGAACAGGAACCTGGCAACGAGAAGACTACAAACAGCACTAAACAGGACTGACTCATGGGCCAAGAAATGGCGCATCTCATTGAATACTGAAAAGACCCAGGCACTTATGATAACAAGACGCATCGGGAAACGCCGCCCCCTACGAAGACCCATCCAACTGCTGCAGCTACAAGGGCAAAATCTCCCCTGGAGAAACACGGCGAGATACCTCGGTGTGACACTGGACAAGCGACTAACTTGGAAGTGCCACATCGAGGAACTCCGCAAGAAAGCCCTAGGAAGGATGCAAGTCCTCTATCCTATATTGAATGAACGCAGTTCACTAGACCCCAGCACCGGAGTAGCGGTCTATAGAAGCCTTATTAGGCCGATACTGGAATACGCATGCCCCGTATGGGGCTATGCAGCCAGATCGACAATAGGCCGCCTACAAAAGATTCAAAACAGAGCTCTCCGGAGAGCCTTACACGTACCTCCACGATTCCCCACAGCAGATCTACATGCTGCTGCGGATATCGATACACTACAAACACGGTTCCGAAACCTGGCAGAACAGTTTTATGCCACAGCCGGTACCGCATATAATGAACTCATCAACACACTTGGCCAATACGACCAAACACATGATAAATATAAGAGACCCAAATCAATACTCTCCTGAGTAAAACAACAGAACCACACACCTCTCACGAGTAAAACAACAGAACCACACACCTCTCACCACAACAGATAAAAACAAAAGAACAGTACATCCAAAAACACCCAGCCACAGTGAAGGAAATGTCCCCAAGGGACAATAACCTTCCCAGCAACACCTTCCAATAAGAGGAAGAAATTAGAGAGGAGCGCGCGCTGCGCCGGCACGCACTCCGCTGCTCGACTCGCTGCCGCTCGCACCGGTCGTTTTCGTTTCCTTCTCGTGTGCACCGTCGCTAGCCCATCGCCATGTCCGGACGCGGAAAGGGAGGCAAAGTCAAGGGCAAGTCAAAGTCCCGCTCAAGCAGGGCTGGGCTCCAGTTCCCGGTCGGCAGAATCCACCGCCTCCTGCGCAAGGGAAACTACGCAGAGCGCGTCGGCGCCGGGGCGCCCGTCTACCTCGCCGCCGTCATGGAGTACCTCGCGGCTGAGGTGCTCGAGCTGGCCGGAAACGCGGCCCGCGACAACAAGAAGACGCGCATCATCCCGCGCCACCTGCAGCTTGCCATCCGCAACGACGAGGAGCTCAACAAGCTCCTGTCGGGCGTCACCATCGCACAGGGTGGTGTCCTACCCAACATCCAGGCCGTCCTGCTGCCAAAGAAGACCGAGAAGAAGGCCTAAAGGAGGCCAGGCAATCGCAGCGCCGCGTGCTCCCCTGCACGCAACGCGCTTTGCCGGCTCGGCTCGGCCCGGCCCACAACAATCGGCCCTTTTCAGGGCCACCACACAAACCTACGTCCAAAGCAAAATTTCAGTCGTCCTCGCCGCACCTTGTTTTGTTTCAACTTTGCACTTTCACAGCACAGCCGCCGCCGGCGCACGTCCGCCATCTTGTCGTCCACACAGCCCGCACACACACACACACACACACACACACACACACACACATTTTGCACGGTCGCAGAGTCGCCTTCCAAACGACAACGGCAGCAATAATGACCATTGTTAAAGGGAGGCGTGTCGACACACCGCCCTCCACTCCCGCGCGCAACGGCCGTCGACACGAACGAAACAGCTGATCCGGCCGCCTATGCCCACACGCCTTGCCTCGGAAACCCCAACGCCGCCGCAAACACACAGAGCCAAACCACGCAAGCAAATAATTACCGCCTCTCTCGCACAACAACACACAGCCCGCCATCTCCGTCGCGATCGATACAAAGACACACAATAACAAACACAAACGAAGCAGCTCCACACACAGCCAGCCACATGACACGTTTCCTTTCCTTCTCCCCTCCCAGCCACATCACGTCGCTCAAACGGAAAGAAAGAAAGAAACAAACAAACAAACAAACAAACGAACAACACAGCGCACACACACGCAGCAACAACAACAACAACACAGACTCTTTCGCACTTTTCAACTTCCGAACAGTGTGGTGGCCCTGAAAAGGGCCGTTTTCTAGTCTCTCCCACCCACAAGCACGGCCGCGGGAAGGCCAGCGCCCGCTGCGACGCAGCCTAACCGCCGAAACCGTACAGGGTGCGCCCCTGCCTCTTCAGGGCGTACACCACGTCCATGGCCGTCACAGTCTTGCGCTTGGCGTGCTCAGTGTACGTCACCGCGTCGCGGATCACGTTCTCCAGGAACACCTTCAGCACCCCGCGGGTCTCCTCGTAGATCAGACCAGAGATGCGCTTCACGCCGCCCCTGCGAGCCAGGCGGCGGATGGCGGGCTTCGTGATGCCCTGGATGTTGTCGCGCAACACCTTGCGGTGCCGCTTGGCGCCACCCTTGCCGAGCCCCTTTCCTCCCTTGCCGCGGCCTGTCATCCTTCCTTCCTCGGGCAAAGCAAAACGTGCACAAACAGCAGCTGCAGCGGCTGGCGAGTCGGCTACGGTCTGCGCCCAGCGCGCCCGCCGCCCCCCTATATAGACTCTGGCCCGCCCTCCCCCCACCACGCGCAACCGAGGGCATATAAGCGCAGCACGGAGGCGCGCGGGCCCGTTGTCAAGGCAGCACCGGACGCCGCGCCGCACCTAACCTCCACGCACGCCGCTCCGCTACCGCCAACGCTACCGCCATGGCCCGCACAAAGCAAACGGCCCGCAAGTCCACCGGCGGAAAGGCGCCGCGCAAACAGCTCGCCACCAAGGCGGCGAGGAAGAGCGCGCCCGCCACCGGAGGCGTCAAGAAGCCCCACCGCTACAGGCCGGGCACCGTCGCCCTGCGAGAAATCAGGCGCTACCAGAAGAGCACAGAGCTGCTCATCCGCAAGCTGCCATTCCAGCGCCTAGTGCGCGAGATCGCCCAGGACTTCAAGACCGACCTGCGCTTCCAGAGCTCCGCAGTCATGGCCCTGCAGGAGGCCAGCGAGGCCTACCTCGTCGGCCTCTTCGAAGACACCAACCTGTGCGCAATCCACGCCAAGCGCGTCACCATCATGCCCAAGGACATCCAGCTCGCGCGCCGCATCCGCGGCGAGCGCGCCTAAACCGCGCCGCGGCACCGCACCGCACAAACAAAAACGGCCCTTTTCAGGGCCACTAACATCTCTCCGTCGCGAGCAAACTTTGTCGGTCGCCTGCCTCTCGCCCCGCAACCCAAAAACAAAAACCACCACTTCCCGTCCGTCCGCCACACACACCCGCTCACTCTGCCTGCCTGCTAGCAGCGCGCAACAATCACACATCATCCCTCCCCGGCGCTCAAAGCGCACAATACCCAACGGCCGACGTCACACCGCACGGGTGGCTGGCCGGCCGCCGCTTTCGTTTCGAAAACAAAAAAAACCCGCACTCCACTCCGACGGCCAACGGCCAGGCAGGCGCGCTCGCTCGCTCTACACGCCACCGAAATCCCCGCCGACTCCTTCCACATCTCAACGTGCCCCCCGTTGCAAAACATAACACACACAAAGAAACAAAACAAAGACCAGACACGACTAGACAAGACACACATCCGAGAAGAACGAACGCAGGCAAGCCAACCAACGTATTCAAACAAAACAACGTGACAGAAAACCAACCGTCGGCCGCCGCCACAAACACGGCGACAATCAACCACGACAACAACAACACCGCTTACCGCTACCGCCGCCCACACCCGCCACCGACCCCCGCAATCAAACCACCACGGCACGCAAACAGCATCCCCACGGGCATACAGACAGACACCCACACCAAACGCAACACGACAATCAAAACCTTCCCCGACGTGCTTTGATGGCCCTGAGAAGGGCCGTTTTGGGCCGCGCGTCTCTTGCGCGCCACTAGACGACGACGGGGGGTGGGGACGACGGGGTCAAGCGCCAAACCCTTCCTTTCCCATCTCTTTCTCCTCTACTCTACTCTACTTCTTCTTCTTGGGCGAAGCCTTCGCCTTAGACGGCGTCGTCGCCTTCTTCGGGCGCGGCGCCTTCGGCTTCTTCGTCGGAACCTTGGCGGCCTTCTTCGCCTTCGACGGCGACTTGGCCTTGGCCGGCTTGGCCGCAGCCGCCTTCTTCGCACCCGCGGGAGCGGCCGACGCCGCAGACGCCTTCTTGGCGGCGCCCGCCTTCCGACCGGTCGCCGCCTTCACGCCACCAGCCTTCTTTGCGCCGGCCGCACGGGCGCCCTTCTTCTCCTTGCTGGCCGGAGCGGCGCGCTTCTTCTTGGCACCGCCAGCACGAGCCTTGCCGCCCTCGGCCGCCCCCCCGCCGCCGGCGCCGGCAAGCTTGAACGAGCCGGACGCGCCCTTCCCCTTCGTCTGCACCAGCTCGCCCGCCACGACGGCCGACTTGAGGTACTTCTTGATAAACGGCGCCAGCTTCTCCGCGTCCAGCTTGTAGTGCGCGGCTATGTACTTCTTGATCGCCTGCAGCGACGACCCGCCGCGCTCCTTCAGACTCTTGATGGCGGCCGTCACCATCTCAGAGGTGCGCGGGTGCGCAGGCTTGGCGCGCGGCTTCTTCGCAGACGACGCAGACTTGGCCTTCTTCGTAGTGCCGGTGGCGGCGGGTGCCGCAGCAGTCTCGTTCGTAGCCGCCTGATCTGCCATTTCGACGACGCGCGTAACACACAGCGAGAGCGAGAGCGAGAGCGAGCGGGACGGCAGGCACGCAAGCACAGCACAGCACGGCAGAGCAGAGCAGAGAATCACAAGGGCCCAGCCAGTGTCGCGGGCGGGCGCGGACGGCCGAGAGAGCGGCCGCCACTCTGCGCGCCGCCGCGCCGCGCCTCCCGCGCTTGCTACCGCCCAACGTCCGACAGCCTGTGCGGAGCAGCCCCAAAGCTGCGCCACAACCGCCCGCGCCTTTCAAACCACCGAGGATGGGGCTACACACAGCCACACCACAGTCGCCAACCAGTCGCCACGGCAGCGCCGCAAACCACGGCCAAACTGCAGCTACCGCGCGCTACAGCCTGGGTCGGCCCGCCGAGAATCGCCGCCCCCGCCCAAATGCCGCCCCCACAGCCCCAGCCGACGACCCGCCACAATGGCCAAACCTTCGGCAAAACTCCCACACCGTCGCCGCGGCAGCCCGGCCAGCGCGGCCGGCGCCACAGCCACACAAGCCGAGGCGTGCGGCGATGACGGCCGTGCAAACGCGCCTCCGCCGCCCCATCGCCTTCCGTCGCCCTCCCGCCGTTTCCCGATCGGCCCGCAGCCGTCGGGCCACATCGCGCGCCGTCCTCCTCCTCTCGCCCGCCAACATTCACAGCCGTTTCTCAACAATTGCCCGCCGCAAACGGACGCCGCCTGCGCAACAGGCGCCGCCGCCCCTCGCCGCTTCCGACCCAACCCCTCGACCGAGGCAAACCGCAATCCGAATCTACAGACCAACCCAATCTGCCGTCAGCACACACGACAGCCGACCTTACACGTTGCGCGTTACACATTACGTTTACACGTCTAGGTTAGGTTCGGTTAGGTTAGGTGGACGTGGGTTAGGTTAAGGGGACTTGGGTTAGGTTAAGCGTCAAACTTAGGTTAAGCATTCAAACACGTCAGGCGTCAGAGGTTAGGTTAGGTTAGGTTAGGTTAGGTTAGGTTAGGTTAGGTTACGTTAGGTTACGTTACACGTTAGGTTAAGGGGTCAGTGCTAGGTTAAGAAGCGTCAAACGTAGGTTAAAAAAGCGTTCAAAACGTGAGGCGTGAGCCGCCGGACAGCTTACCTTACGTAGACGTTTGGGGCTCACAGGCTGAGCTCACCTCACCACACCACAGGTTAGGTTCGGTTCGGTTCGCTCGGCTCAGCGTAAAGCGCCGAGGTCAGGGTTACGTTCGTTCACCTTCGGGCGCCACACTTTCGGTTGAAAGGTCGCGACGGGACGACGTCGGCAGGCACCGCCGCAAACGGACAAAAACGTACAGACGACGTCGAAAACCGCCGACAGACGGGGGAGCAGCACGACCACGACCAGATACCGAGCGCGAACGAGACGCACGCGAACCACCCCCACCGGCCAAAGGGCACCACACAACAACCCAGAGCACCACGTGTCGACACCACAGCAACCCGCCGCTCACGCGACATGGCTGGCACCGAAGGGCAACCGCCCGCAACTGCGCTTTCCGCGCCGGCCCGGATGCACGTCGTGCTACAACAACACCACTACCGTACACAGCCGCTGTTCACAACATCACTATCATGCGCGCCCGCGGCTCGCCGCCGTCGCAGTCGCAGCCCCAACGCCAGCACTTTTGCACCACCATTCACACGCACCGCAACACAGCTCGCCGACACAGCCGAACAAAACAAACACCACACAACAACAGCAACAACGCCGCCGCCTCTACTCGTGCCGGCGACCCACCCCGCCGATGGCGCACCTTTCGCCAGCCGGCAATCGACACACACGCACGCACCCACCCACCCCCCGGGGCCCAGTGCAAAAAAAAAACACACAAAAACAAAAACAAAAAAAAAACAACACAAACGACACGGGAAGCGCACACCGCCACTTCGCGCGCACGCCACCAACCAGTCGTCGTCTCAAAATAACAAACACAAACAAAATAAACTAACAACTAGGGCAACACAAAACAAAAACGCCTCGCACGAACCGCCCACAAAAAGGACAAGCACACGCACAGCCTCTGCTGACGACCACGACGCAGCGGCACGCTGCTCCTGTCCCGCGCCCCGCGCCCCGCGCCCCACTCGATTCACAACTCACGCGACACCGTCAACGACGGGCTCGCTTCCCGCAACCTACCACCTTTCCGCCACGACGCACAGCCCCAGCCCCACCCGACCCGACGACGCCCGTGGCAACGACTGCACTTTCACCACCGCCTCCCCCTTCCCCCCCAAAACACACACACACACACACACACACACACACACAGCCAGCCAAAAACGCACTCGCGACCCACACATGCACGTGCATCGGCACACGCCAACCAGTCAACGTCGACAACCACACGCAAGGCTCGAAACGAAACCGGCGTCCTTCCACGTTGCCATCAAGCTACCTACACGACACAAGACACAAGGAACAAACACAACAGCCGGCCCCACTAATTCCCACTCTCACGCCGCAAAAAGCACACCGAAACCGCCAAACGCACGCACATTCCCCTTCGCACTGACACCGACCGGCTCGCTACCACACACCTCTCGGCAGCCGTTTCACGCCAATTCGCCACACCGCCCACACAGTCGACAAGCGCCCGCCCTGTACGGCACACGCAACGACGCAGCGCAGCAAAGGGCGCCCGCAACACATACCTCTCCTCTCTCTCCCTCTCCGCCGCCCGACGCGCCAACCGCCACGCCACACCGCCAGCCACTCGCAAATTGTGCACTGCCACCAGCCACACGTCCAACACGCCGCGCCGCCTCCGGCCACCCGCCAGGGGGCGCTCACGTCCGCGACAACAGCGCGGCCCGCCGGGCCGAACCGAACCGAACCGAGCCGCCGCTGCTCTGCACTCGGCACGGCCACACCCTGCTGCAGACCGGGCTCGTCTCTCTGTACGCGTCTGCCTGCGCATCAACACAACACGACCTTTTTTTTTTTTCTCTCTACCGCCATCCCTTCTTCTCGCGTTTTACTCGTTGTTGCAGCAGCGGCGCACACCTACACATCCACAGCCCCAGCCGAGCCGAGCCGGCCTCACCTCAGGCCCGCCGCCGCCAGCGTCTCCTCCTCGGGCACAGGTGCGGTGCTGTGGCCGCCCATCCAACCGCATTGCTGGCCGTCCAGCCGCCAGGCGTTCCCACTGCCGCGAGCCACGCCGCGCACCGACCCTGCTGCAGAAAACGAAGCATAGCCAGAGACCGACCGATACACAAAGCAAGCCGTCGCCTCGCCTCTTGTCCTTCCTGCCTTCCTTTCGCCCCCCCCCCCCCTCCTTTTTTTTTTTTTATTTTGTTTTCTTCTTTCTTTCTTTCTTTGGCCCTCTCTCCTTCCCGCCCCATGGCGGTTACGGCACCGCCTGCAGCGGCAGATTTTTTGCGCCCACACGCCTACTCCTACCACCATTAACCTTGCCCTGCCCATCAACGTCGCAGTCGAACCGACGCTTGCCAACACACTGCCCACGTTCCTTTCTCTTTTCGGCCTACGCCCATTACGCGCCGCCGCCACAGCACCTTCCCTTCCCACAACACACCGACGTCATCACACGCACCCACAAACAGGGGCCACGACCGTGTTCCTCGCCCACTCCCATCCCGCACGGTACGCACATTCCCAACTACTACCGCGCACCCTCCCTTTCCAATCTGTGTGTCTCTGTGTCTGTGTCCTGTGTCCTGTCCGCGCGTGACGCCTCTCAACATCCGCCGTCCCCCGTCCCGTTTTCGCCCCCATGCCGTCGTCGCGCCGCCTCCTCCCCGTCCACCGCCGCCCCTGTCCGCCCCGCACCACACCATACACCGCTGCTTGTCCCGGCCGTTGCCACCAAAGGCGCCGACCGCAAACGCGCCACGCCGCAGCCCCCGTGCGTCTCGCTCGCTTGCATCTCCGTGCCGACGCTGCCTCTCTTCCCGCTCGCACTCGACCTCGACAACACAGTCTTTGGCTCCGCCACTGCGTGTTCCGGTGGTACGCACGCTGCAACACGTATGTATTCGTTACCAGAGCGATGGCGAGGCATGACAGCATCTCTGTCTGACCAGAGAGTTATTTATCGTTGCTAGTCGGCGCTTGGACCGCGCCAGACGACAGTAGTGGCACGCACCGGGTCGCCAGGAACAGTTGTTATATATATTGTAGCGCGAGTCGGGAGAGGTAGTAGTCGGTCGACAGTAGTAGCGGGTGGACGGTTGTACTGAGCGGGCGTCGGCGGCGTGCTCTGCTCGTCTCGCGACTCTGGTCACGGTTCGGGACGATGTATAGTATATTGTGTTATAATCAAAAGGTAGTGTGAAGCTGCATTGCGCAAATCTGATAACGTATGTTCATTGTACTTATTTTGTTCAACAACAAAAGCCCCACTATTACTTTTTTCTAAAGCAACTTTTGTCTTTTAACGAAAAACATTCACTTTTTAAAGACTACTTCCTATGGCATTTCCCTCCAAGGAGTGCAATTAATTACCAGCCAGCACTCATTCATTGCACACAGCTGTGTAAGGGGTATCTACAATTGAGGAGCGGATATAAATGCAACTTTTTTGTTTTTTTTTTTTTTTTTGTGTGTTGTAACCTCCCCGCAAAATTTAAAATAATGGACAATGTTATTTACGGATGCTAATGGGACATTGCGCTAATTGTAACCTCGCCCACAATGAGAGGTATTGAAAATGGCAACAAAAATGTGAAATTCGCAATCCGACTCAAATATAAATTCTTCACAACATTTAAAGTCCGTTCAGTGACAAGAAACTTCAATTGAGCCGAAATATCGGTCTTTGGCCCTGTGCAAAACAATCAGAATTAAAGTCTTACCTCAGAATAAATGGATGTCACATTTCTGCTCTTGTTGTTGCGCAGCGCTTGGAGGAACTGCATTGCAAATAATAATATTCTCTTTTTTTGTGATTTTAGTGAAATTTTTCTTCAAAGAAGTGGAATGAAATGGGAAGTGCAACGAACTCTTTAGTTCAATAAAACATTACATTTTTGAAAAATGCTTTTGAAATAAAAATTATTTTTGGGGAACTTGTTGGAGAATTAATTACAATAAATATAATTTTTCATTATCTAATGATTATATTAATTAACAGTATACCTCCTTCACCATCTTGACCAGTGTTGCCGACCGCCTACATCACACAACCGCACTCGGCTGCTACTACTGACCGACCGCTCTGCATGACGACTATTAGCGTACTGCACGCGACGACTACTGACAGAGTACAGCCCTCAACTAGACAGAGCTACAGACTCGCAACGACTGACTGACTGACTGACTGACTGACTGACTGACTGAGAACCGCTCGCAACACTCGCGCGGTCCAGCGCAAACTCTCTGGTCACAGATGCTACAATGTCTCGCCATCGCTGCTATGTTACATACGTGTTTCAGTGTCTTTTTCATTGGGGTAACGATCTTTGGCTCTTTTTATTCTGAATACAGGGCCAAAGGTCAACGCTGCTGCCCTTATACAATTTATCAGGTTCCATTATGTCTGTTGCAATGTTACATACGGTTCATTCTTTCATTAATATTATCGTTGGGTTTGTTTTGTAGGGACGTTAACATTCTGGCACATTTTTATTATCATCGGACTCTCTGCTATTTGTGCAGGGAGGTTATACCTGGGTCCATTTCCATTTCCATTTCCATTTACATTTTAATATTGATAGACTTTTTGTTTTCTTTTTT